>NW_020955559.1:0-3691 GCF_003031625.1 Empidonax traillii | reverse complement strand
TTTAAAAGTACTGAAAGTATTCTGAACTGTAAGAACAATAGGCCAAATTAAAACTGAAAGCAGTTTTTAGCTTAAACAGAGTTAATCTTAGCAATTAATTAGGGTTTACTCTGCTAAACTGTTTATTGGATTTTAGGGTAAAGTTTTCTTTTTCTTAACTAATTATTCCCTGGTTATCCTGTAGAAAAACTGAACATTTTCCATTACCCTGAACTACTCATGATGTGCTGAAATACTGGTTCCTTTCAACATCTTGCAAAGCTATGTGAGATTTAGTTCTGCATATAGATGAAACGGAGAACATCCTATCCCTCTATTTTACTGTTATCCATCTTTACATCTTGCTGTGGGTCTTCAGTCTTGACTGCAGCTTTTCAGATCATACAGAGCTTAAACCACAATCTCTAAATTCTGTACTTCACAGAAAGCCAAAACCCCCATTCAAACTTTCTAAATATAAGAACCAGCCTTTTTTTATTAAAAAAAAAAAAAAAAAAAAAAAAAAGAGTGACTGCTGGACTGCTGTCTCTGTGACTGATGTACCATATCGCATCCTAGATCACACAGCGTGTCACATATGTATTAGGTGTAACTCCTCAGCCCATTCTCTTTCACATAAAAGGATTCAATAGAGGACATTTCAGAGCAGAGGGGCTTTGGCTGAATAGACGGCTTCATGAGAAAGTCACAGCAAGACTTCTGCAGTAACAGATTTTGGTGATAAAAGAAAGGTTTCTTCAAGATGATACCTCATTTAGGGGTTACAAACACTTACAGCAAGACTCCACAATCGAATGGAGCTATCAAAGAAAGTGGCAGAATCACACAAGTAATCACAGCAACTTCTATCTGAGAATCCATGTGATTTACCCCATTTACTCTGACAATGGTCATTCTGTTCTTCATTGGTCTTTATGGCACTTTTCACCTCTGTACTGTCTCCAGTCTCTGGTGGTGTTGATGAAGATGGTGGAAAGTACCACAAAGACTAATGTAGTCAGCGCCATGTGTTTACTGCTCATATGAAGAAGTGGAGGTGGTTTTCCAGGTGAGGCAGCTGGAAAACAGCGGCACTAAGTCTGTGAGAGAGCTCCCCCTGATGGTATTCTGTAAATGCAGCCATGTATTGATGGGGGTTCCCAGGTGCTGCTCCTCCAAGTTCTGCAGCGACGGAGACAGTTCAGACTGGGTAGGTCTGTAAATGCCTCCCACTGCATCCACCCCTGAAAACATCTTATGGATACTACAGAGAAAGGCCTATGTTTTTGCCATTAAACTTCAGAAATCCCTCTCATGCCTGAAGATAAATAAGTTGGTTCTGGTGGTAATACTGAACCATGGCACTGACGAAGGTCTCATAGAGAGGAGACAACGAAATAAATATTAAGAGCATTTGCTGGGCTCTTGTTTGCATTTTCTCTCACTAATCGCTTTGCCATGTAGAATAAACTAGCTCATGATTTTTAAATCTTTGAGCTTGTCAATGTTGTTAACATGTAACAGAGCTTGTGTGTGATGATCGTCCAAAATAAACTGACTGTATGTGAAGCAACAGGGGAACTTGGTCATCAGATGCAAATCCTCCACTGCAGGCTAACAGTATCACCAAGGTCAAGTACCAAAAAATCATGAGTTGGATCTCTTAAAAATCACAAAATTCTCTTTAAAATCATGACTGTTACATAAACAAGCACATTTTGGTTTTGATTGTTTTTTACATTGTCTGGTGGTCCTAAGAGTCTTCAGGCTATGTATGAGTGATACTTTTTACTTCCAGACTTTTTCCACAATATATGGCCTTGAAACTTTTTTCTTTGAAATATGAATACTGACATTTTAACAAAAATCATATGATTCTTCAGACTATGTCTTTAATGAAGACATCAAGACCTTAGCAATAAAATGGAGCTAGGGAGAGCTGCATGGTCTGAGCACAGTGCTACTGAATAAAAACTTTGAATTATAAACCTGTCTGAGACAAAAATCTTTACCTCAATTCCCAGACAAAAATCTTTACCTCAGTTCCCAGACAAAAATCTTTGCCTCTAGTTCAACTTCTGCATTTGCACAGCAGGATTAATAGTATTTTATCCCAGGGCTTAATGAATATGGTGATTTTACCATTTATCTTACTCAAATATCTTGAATACAAAAAGACTTTGTAAATTCTATATACTATTATTCTGTACTCGTTTGGCCTCTAACAAAAAACACAGTCATAGGTTTTTTAATTCAGGTTTTTAATTTTCCTAACCAACATGCCTTAAAATAGTTTTTTTTTCCCTAGAAAATAACATTCAGGGGACACAGAACCCAGCCTCAGTGGGGTGCCTGCACCCTGATTTGCAGTTACTGGATGGCTGGCATGGCACAGCTCTGCCTGTCAGTGGAATATTCCATTATACATTAAATAATGTTTTCCAAAACAGTTGAGTTATTTCTTACTGAAAACAACAATAACCACCAATCCCCTGGAAGAAAACTTAAATCATTTGTTTTACCCAAACAGTGGGACATAGACTATCAGTGAAGTTTCATACACGGTGCTGAACCACACCTAATGACCTCCTGAGATGATCTTTGTGCCTTGAGATGGTCCCATAAGCATAGGCATTAATTTACTATGATAAGCTATAATGATTAACTTCAAATGACTGGCTGAAATAATGTGGTGAGATACTTCTGAGCCTGTGTCAGAACAACAGGCTAGCTAATAAACACTGGCTGTCACAGTTTGCATTTAGATTGCTCCCTTTATCAAAAGCATGCTATAAATATCATATTTTTTTGTGTCTCACCCCAGACAGACAGATAAAACATCATTTAAGAAGCTCCACAGGGAGTGAAGTCAGGCATCTGCATTTGCTGTTAACAACAAAAGTGAGTGGTTCAAGGTCCCATGATTTTGCCCCCCAAATAACCAAGTGCTGCAATATTGCTGGATTTTAAGCACCCCGTCACAAACTGCTAAGTCCCTGGCACAAGATCATTAGCAAATGACTCCCTTAGTCTGCTAATGCCCTGGTTTCATACCCTAACCACTAACTCCTCTAAGAAATACCTTACTCATTATCATAGAAGTTGAGTACATTTTCTGGAAGGTTTCATTTTATTCTTGAACAACATAACTTTAATTTTTCAGGTTTTCTGATGTGAACCAATATAAGTCACTATTTAGAGTTAGGGACATGTTTTAGAGGGGCAGCTTCCCCTTTATTTTTACTTGTACTTCTCCAGGGGCAGATCTGAAGGAATTTACTGTACACATGGTGTATGTAGGATTTAATAAATAGGAAAGACATGAAATTTAAGTGATTTTTGGCAGTTATCCCTTTGTAAATGTTAGCTTTTTCCCTGCAAAGGGTGTGTAACCCTTAGTGAATCAGCCTTTTAGTGTTTTATTTGGTAACAGACTTAATAGTATGTTGTACAGTGTCTAAAGGCTTAAGATTAAAATGATACGTATCCGGTAAAAGGACTGAGCTAATCCCCACCAGCTGGAATACAGTGCTGAGGGGCCCTCCTTTCTGGATGGATTTTGCATTGGAATTAAGACTTCTTCTTAAAACAAACGAAAGAAAGTTTGCAGAAGTGAAGACATACAGTAGTACAGGAAAATGAAGTTGCAGCAATAAAGCTACAAAACCCTTTCCTCGACTGCCTCCAATCTTCCGGACTAGCTCAGACAGAG
>NW_020955558.1:541764-559769 GCF_003031625.1 Empidonax traillii | reverse complement strand
AGCTGCTGTGGGGATGAATATTTTCAGGCTTCTGGGTTTAAGTAATCATCCCGTGTACCAACATTACCCGATATAATCACTACGGGTTTCTCCAGTCAATGCTTTATGTAATACATCTTTGGGAATCTCTGTCCTGTTAGTTTAATTGACTTACTGAAGAAGAAACAGAAAACATGAGCTGATAATGTGCTACATCTCACATTTGAAGTGCTCTAGGTCAATCGGGATTCAAGCATCTCACAAAAGCAATATTTTTTCAAGTGGATCCCTCTTCCCAAACACTCTGCAACCTACCTCTTGCTGTGGTATATTGATAATTTGAGTATATTTATGAAGAGATTAGGAGAGAATATGCTTTCTTAATATTCATGAACTCAATCCCCTTTTTCTTGCCTTGAGAAACAGATTAAGTAAAACAACAAGGTGGATGTTGAAGTCAGTTTGAAAAAGAAAAGCATTTTGTGAAATACTTTGTTTTAAATGTTGTTTTAGCAGGTGGGAGCAGCATACTTATACTGGCCGAAAAAAGAAGCAGAGAAAGATCATTAAAGAGAAAAAAAAAGTCCTCCCTGAAATGTTACCAAAATGTCACATCACATAGAAACTCTTTCAAAGAGGAAGATATGTTCTTTCCTGATGCACCAGTTTCATAATATTGTGACATTTACATTCTAATGATAACTAAACTTTGATCTTTGGGAAATTTTAGAGCAAAGAGCCTGATTTGCTGTGATTTTGCCACCTCCCTGAGGGAACCAGAGGCAGCCTGCAAACCTCACAGGAGTTATGCAAACAGAAAATAAGAAGGTAAAATATTGGGAAAGATGGCTGTTTGGATTATGTGTGCACAGAGAAGTCATGAGGATTAACCAGGTTGAACACTGGGTTTGGTTAAGGATAGCTAAACAAAACTCGTGCAAACACTCCCATGCACTTAGGAGGACAGGGAGCTAAAGACATAAACCTGAGCCTATCTATCCTTTACTGACAGTGGGTCTTGGGAAATTGGGAGGTAATGGGCTAAAGGGATTGCAGAGCTTCAGCTTTAATCCTAATCTATGTCACAGAATTAACACTAGCATAGGAAGGAAATCCTGTAAAAACCCTCCTTGGGAGGGAGTGAATGACATCATTCTGCATACAGTTTAGTAAAGTACTGCTGATGCTGCTCTCTGAGCAAAGTGGAGGCTACAGTGCCTACATATTTTTGCAGGGTGTGCTCTCATGTGTCCTAGTACAAATATGTATTTTAACAATTAGACTGTGGCTTGACTCAAGGTGCAGAAAGGATTTGCACTTCTGGTGAAATACAGGCATTTGAATTCTGCTCAAGGCAAATCCTCATTGTATACTGGAGCCATTCCTTGTTAGCTCTCCCCTCAGAGCTTTGAGGAAAACTCTTCTTTCACAGTGTTTTACTTTCAAAAGCCCAGCAGCTACTGACTTTTAAGAAGTTACTCTGTTTGCTTTGGGGTGCTGGGAAACTGGCTGCCTTCAGTGTGAGTAAAAGGGGAAAGAGCAATTGTACCTGGGTTTGCACCCTTGGGTGCTGGATCCTGAAGGTACATCATGTAGCCCAGTGATACCTTAGAGTGAGCAGGTTCCTTGCAACAGGGAGATAGTAAAGAAGAAAACAGGTGGTGCTGAATACTGTGTAATCAACAATGTTGTTTTGCTTCAGGAATCATCTGCCTCCATACCTATCCTAGGCAATGTTGTGCTTCTCCCAAATGAAGAAGCCGTTAGGTTCTTTGAGGTCTCTCAGAGACAAGTAACTTGTGCCCCAAAGTGATTTCATCAACTGCCCTTCAAAGTACCATGTGGGACAGAATCCATTAACACTTAAGAATTAAAATCTGAGCTACATTTAATAAATTCAGCTACTTGCTCCTGGATGGAAATTTTGCTGTAAGAAAGAATCTTCTTAGTGCCAGAGTGCTCAGCATAATATTCTGTGGTGTTGCTTTTCAGAACCAAATTATCAAGTGATGTATATTCTGTGTATTCCAGTAATTCAATGATACTGCTCATATGCATCTTTTTGCTGCAACTGATGGGTAGCAAAATATCTGCAATGAGAGAAATATGGGTTTTACTGATAGAATTCTTGCATAAGTACTTCATACAAAAATTCTTAACTTCAAATAATATATTACATTGAGTAGAGAAATATAGTTCTCCCATCTGAAAATGAAAAAAGTCTTTTGTAATTGTCATGGAGTCTTTAAGGGTTAGCATACAGGGTTCTTTTATGCAAGGAAATTTCTGTAAAAGGAAATACAAACTTTACAAACTGTTCTTGGTTTGCTTTGTTAATAACAGTCAGTTAAATAATGTTTTATATTTAATTACAGTCAATTTCAATTCATTATTTCAAACAGATTTAAAACCTAATAAGCATCAGACTGCAGAGCAAATATCCTTCCTTTATGCGCAAACCACTTCCATCTTCTCAACCTTTTGTAATATAAGTGCAGGAAAAAGAATAAAAATATGTACACAAAGGAAGATACACTAGAACATTTTGTCTATTCATTGGAGCAGGATAGTCAACATGACAAGAGAAATTAAACTGGGATTTAGAGACACTTTTTTACCTTGTAGAATGAAGAGCTTTCAGGATTTTACTTTAATTACCTTCTTGTTCAGTTTTTCCTTTGTTGTCTGAAATATCAATGAGACTTTTGTCTTCTATTTTCTCTTGCTATGAATCTCTTGAGCAAAATTGCCGCCTTCAAGTTTAAGTAGAATAGAACTAGAGACAAAAGCACAGAAATATTTAGGTAACAGATTCCATTAAGAAAAAAGAGGGAGAGAAAGAGGAAGAAAGTACATCTGACAGAAGTAAAATTTCTAAATATTTTCACTTCTTGCTACTGCAGAAACTTTTTGACTTCCTTCAGGGTAGTTTCCCAAAACTGCTGTGAAGGCAGTAAGGTCGAAGATGGATGGTGAGATGGCAGTGCTCTGCCTTGCTCCCCCTGCTGAGCTCTGCCACAAGGCAATGCCAACTCAGCTCTATCCTCTTCCAGTCCCCTAACCCACTTCTTACTCCTAACCTCTTCCTAACTAAACTTCTAAGCTGTCTTGGAAAGGAAATACTCTGAGAAAACCTGCTGGCTAACCCTGGGAATTAGGTACATTCAGGTCACTGCAGCTAACACAATGCAGCAGCTGAAATGAGGCAACATCATAGAATCATAAAGTCATTCAATAATTTATATTGGAAAAGACCTCTAAAATCATTGAGTCCAACCTTTAACCCAGCATTGCCAAGTCCACCACTCAAACATGTCCCTAAGTGCCATAACTACACATCTTTTAAATACCTTCAGGGATGGTGACTCATCAGAGGAAACCCTTTTTCTAAAGTAAAGAAATTTGAATTAACCAAAGCTTATTAGAATAAGGATAAGATTAGTAGCAATACCATTTCTAGAACTACAGTGCTGGCAGAAAAATCTTTGTTTAAAAGAATAATTTTTTTTAAAGAAATAAACTACATTATTATCGTTACTGTATTAAACCCAAAACATTTTAATCAGACTTTTGTCTCAGGACCTAACTGTGAAAGAACAAAATCCCCACAACTTTGCTTTTGGTATGTTAAAGAGAACACATCTAAATTAATCCTCACATCTTTTTGCTGATGGATTGATGAATAGTTCAGTCCTAGAGAATAAAAGCAGGACTCCCTAAGACTGGAAAGCAGAGAAGCTGAACTAATGCTCCTTCAAGCACCTTTTAATCTACACCAGTGATTTTGAAGAAAGTAGGATGGAGTCGATGAAGGGCTTAAGGTACCAATACTGAGGGCAGATGAGCTCTTCTTTTCCAAAAGGTTATTTGAGACAGGCAGTCACAGTGCCTTGTTCTCCAGTGAAAAATATCCAAGTGGCTATGGACCCTCCATCAGTGCCGCTGAAGCCAGAGTGGGTTCCAGCTTAAACCGGAGAGGTCAGCCTCGAGCAGAGTTACTGAACCTACCAGGTTGCTGTAAAACAAGGCCAGGCTATCTACCATAAACCTCTCAGAACAGAAATGCCTTGGCAGAGCTGTGAATCTGCTTGAAAGACTTCACACAGAAGCCAGCATCCTGCTGTGGAAAGTTTCCATTCTAAAGAAATAGCACTGCTCTGCCAGCCCAGTGTGCTCACAGAGAGCCTCTGGTCAGCTGAAGGAAACAAGATACTTGCTAAGAAACAGCTTATGTTAGTCAGCCCCTAGCACAGATATACAAAAACATTCAAGGTGAGGTCTCATTAATCTCTCAATTACATTTTTAAATTGGGCTTCTGCTGAGGAGAGTGGAGCAAGATCTTCACAGCTTCTTCATCATGTATAACCCAAGAATATAAGATTCCTTGATGATATTTAGTATCAATGCAAATTGCTCTTCCCTGGTCTTTGTTGTCCCTTTTCCAAGTTTTTAATGGGTTTGGCCTCTGGGTCCCTTACTCTTAAACAACTCTGGTGTAGCAAATAATAAGTATTAGTCCAGTTGTTCTGAGCCCCAGTAAAGGATTGTGTTCACTTGCAGCAATCATTGCCATCCCTGTGAGAGATGTACTGTACTTAATGGCACAGCACCCAGTTTAAGTTGCAGGTGTGTTGCAGACATTATTTTGTGGTTGTAAAGCCATTTATTGTCTCTGTGCTTTGTGCATCTGAAATAAGGAGAACCATGTTTCACTTGTAAGAGGCTGAGGTAGTATTAATTTGCTGAGGTGTTCATAGCATGACAGAACTGCATCAGTGCTGAGAAGATTTAGCAGACTACCACCTAAGAGATTTTCACTGGGTATACATTGTGGGGGAGTTTTAAATGGAGGTAGACCATGGTGTTTCTCTGCAAACTCAGAAGAACAAGTCTCAATCACACTGCAAGGTCTAAGCAGAGCTTCCAGTCAGTTCAGGAGGAAATCCTTCCTCTTGATTTCTTGTCTGCCTGTGGATGGCTTAAAGGCATTACAGATTTTTTTTTTCCTTAGAAAAAAAAATACTTCTGCAGAAGACATGATTTAAAAAGGTTGATTCTTATCATAGGGTTACAATTGAATTTTGAGTAGAAATTGAATAGCAGCTGCCTTAGCCCAATACATGCCTTGTAAAGTGAAAGCCTGCCAGACAAAATATCTACCTGTTTCTTTGCCTCTCTGTTTATCTTGTATTTATTCTATTTCATGGCCCAGCCAAGAGAGGAACAAGCAAATACTCCTGTATCTTACAAATATACTTGTGAACTACTTTCCCAAGGAAAGCTGGTGGAAGCCGAATGTCCCACTCCCCTCATTAAGGCTAGCAATCTTTATGAATTACAGTCTTCTCTCTTTCTGTAGATGTCTCCAAGACCCACTGCCTGAAGCTCTCTGCTCTGCTGGCAGCCTCGGGGAGCAGCATGCCTGGGTGAGCATGGATGTCTCTCCCCAGCTGTGTCAGCTCTGCCCACATCCTTGCACGGCACTCACTGCTATGGCTCTCTTCCCCACCATGGGGGAGGGCAGACAGCATTTTAGGAATGAAAATGCAAAACCAGACAAGGAAAAGGGAGAATGGCTAAAGCCAGGTCTGCCCCAGGTGTCTGCATTTCTTGTCAGGAAGAAATGTGTTGCATAGGAAGATGCAGAGAGCAACCTGGCAATTCGCATCTTCCTATACAACAGAATTTCTGTGATGAATTTAGACTCTCATTTCATGTTGCCTGCCAGAAAATCTTGCAAGAAGACACCAGACATGAAAAAAGGTAGAGAAACAGCCATGACTGGACCCTAGCCAGCCCAGCTGGCATGGTGTTGTGTGTGAAGCCCCTGGAGCCTGTCCAGGGACAGGCTGGTGGGGGAAGCTGCTGGCAGCACAACCTGCTTTCCTTCTCCCACATGTGGCAATAGCCAGGACACAGTAAAAGGGGGACTCAGACCTGGAAGAAAAACAGTGGGCTGCACTCATGTGACCTACAGCACCACTGAACAGCTGGAGATCACTGTTATCTCTGTGGGAAATACGTCTGTTTCCATTTTGGCATCATGTTGCTACACTATTGTCAAGGAAGAGCAATCCCTTCTGAGGAAAAACCAGTGAGCCAGTGGCCAGAAGAGCTATACAGTAATTCAAAAGGCTTTGACCTGTTTGTGTATTACACCACATCTTCCCTGTAAATACATATTGTTATAATGGTAGCTCTGGTACGTTCCTGTCAATAATCTACTGAGAAGTCCCTCAGTGTGATGTGTGCACCGGTAAATTGTGCTGATTAACCCTGCAAGAGGGGTTAATGAAAATCACATTAACAGTATTTAACAAAAAGGTAAAAAAGGAAATCTTTTGGAAGTGGGCAAATATTTGGTGTCAGTCATGTGTTTCTATGAATAAACCTTTTTAGAGTGGCTGCTGATGCCATTGCCTGTAATGAGCCATGCATGCAAGTCAGGAATAAAAGCTGATGTTGCTAAAATGGGTAGCATATATATTTTGTTTTACTCATACAATACAATATTTGCTCATACAATACAGTGCAGTAATCATACTTTCAGAATTATCCAGAAGGAATTAAGTCATTTTCAGGGCAATGAATACAGACCAGACAACTTAACAAAGCCACCTAATTTCTAATCTCAGGGCTTCATCAGGTATTTTTATCACTAACACTGTAACTGTAATTCTTGACTACAAAGAAAAGTGGTGGGGCTAAGGGATTCAATGAACTCAGCTTCCTAAAATGCGTTTATACAGCCGTTCACCATAACAGCTTGTGCAAGATTAAGAGACATTTTGTAATCTGCTTGCTTTCACTAATATCATGATAAAAGCAAGCTACATGACTGTTCCTTTGAAAACATGTGAGTTCTCTATCTTTCTGGATAACTGCAGGATAATCCAGCAAGGATTTTTGGAGTAACTGTGGTGTGGAAGTTACTAGGGAAAGATTTCATTGTACCCAGAGATGGCTCCTGTTATGCTTGTAAGAGTACATCCTGCAGGCAGCTTCCCAGCAGGAAGCAGTAATTCTAGTCAGAACTGTGCAGGGGCCCTGGGCTAGAATGATGGTCAAGCAACTTTGAAAAAGATTTGCATTTCATAAGAAAAGCTTCTACAATATGTAAATTTCCAGACATTTAATTAAACAAAATATGGTTGATTATCAATAATAGTACTGTCTGGTGTTTCTTGACAATACCGTAGCCTTAATGTCCAGTATTAACTTCTTTTTCCGTAAACAGGATTGGCTTTTTAAAATTGACTACAGCACTTGATGGTCTGCATAACAGCAACTTCATTGCTTAAACTGCTCTTTTCCAAGGTCAAAAGGAAATTGCCTTCTCTCCACCTACAGTATTGCACTGATGGCGTGGAGCATCAGTCATGGATAGATTTTGACATTTCTCTCACACGAATTGCAGTCATTACCAAATGCAGCAGTCCTGATTGGAGGGAAGAGGGGTGGGAAAGGAAACCTGTTTGATCCAGCATAGCAAATCCTCTGTTGAACTTGGGAATCCTCCAAATTCCCATCTTCTGTAACACAATACTATTCCTGCATATTCTGAGATGAAGGAAAACAGGCCACATCTTTACATGTTTAGCTAATAAAAAATGGTTTCAATCACCAGAGAGCTAAAATTACCAATGTAGATAGTAACTTCACTTGCAATTTAAATACTGGACTCAGAAAAGAGAATTCAAAACAACATCTTTTTATGTACTATCTTGGGATGCTGTATGAGTGCAACAGAAATCATACAGCTGGAGTATGTGGTTTTTCTCTGCACTTAAAAATCATTTTATTTTGGAGGGAGGAAAAAAGTGTAATTTCAAAATCTGTCTATCTGATGAGAGAAAGTATGTTTGTGCCTAATTTGGAAATAAATTAAAAACAGTTCCTTGCTATCTTAAAGGGTTTCTTCTGTACATCTGCCAAGGTCATTGGATTTATAAATCCAGGGAGTACAGACTTTGAAAGAAAGCAGCTCAGCTGTTTCCCCACAACAGCTCTCTTAGGACTCAGAAGGGTGAGAGAGTTTTCTGGCCATTAAAAAACTGTTAAATATAACTGAAAATATTTTTCCTACATTTGGCAGTTTGAGGTCTCATGACGGACCTAGCACTACCTGAGAGATTGCTACGGACAATAAGTCAGTATGTCCACACTTCTTTCCCAAGATCCTAGGTCTCCTTGCTTCAGAGATCCCACTGTGAGGTTTCTGTGTTGCAGTCTTTCAATAACTGGGCTTGTTGTCAGGCTCTTTGAATTCAGGTCAGCCTGTTCTCTGTTTTTTTCCATTTCTTCTTTGCAAGGCAGTGTTACTGAGCAATTCAGAGTGCATGCACAGGTTAAGCCCCTCAAAAGTAGTTCTTCCACCAGCCAACACTTTTCTCCTGAAATTACCCATATGATTTCAGAAGTTTTACTGGAATAGAAGAACATCAGGGTGTCAAAATACAAATGCTCAGTGAAAAAAAGAGTTCTCTTTCAATGCACCCAGCCTGTCTCCTATGTGCAGCTGCCTAAATACCTGTTGGTACATCTGGCTACCTGCTACAGACTCCTGAATCCCAGTTAGACATTTGGAGATGAGAGCTGTGGAATCACAGCACAGGGTTCTAGCACTGTGGAGGGAAGCCTGAGTACCCGGAGTGCTTCAGCTCCATATTCCAAGACACGCAGTAGTCCTGGACTTGCTCCAATGGTGGGACTCTCAGCTTTTCTGAGTTGTTTGTTCATGGAGAAACTGGAGGCAATCCAGGGAAAGGTTAACAGGAGAGTCGGAGGCCAATAGGATGCATCCTGTAAGGAAATATTGGGCTTCTTTAGTTTGAGGAAGAGAAGGCTAGGGGGAATCCAATAGGCTTCTCAGAATCACAGAGTCTTGGAATCGTTTGGGTTGGAAGGGACTGTAAAAATCATGTAGTTGCAACTCCCCTGCCATGGACAGGGACACCTTCCACTTGATCAGGTTACTCAAAGCCCCATCCAAGGTGACCTTGAACACTTACAGGGATGGGGCATCTACAGCTGCTCTGGGCAACCTGGTCTTGTTTTTCACTACTCTAAAAGTAAATAATTTCTTCCTAATATGTAATCTAAACCTACTCTCTTTCAGTTTAAATCTGTTGCCCCTTGCCCTGTCACTACATGGTCATGTAATAATGAGTTGAGTCTCTCCATCTTTCTCCAAGGCTTCCTTCAGGTACTAGAAGGCCACAATTAGGTCACCCTGAAGCCTTCTCTTTTCCAGGCTGAGCAATTCCAATTCTCTTAGCTCTTCCTCATAGGAGAGGTGTTCCATCTCTCTAATCAACTTTGTGGTCCTCCTCTGGACTCGATTCAGCAGGTCAATGTCCTTCCTGTGTTGGGGGGGACCCCAGAGCTGGATAGAGCACCCTATGTGGGGTCTCATGAGAGTGGAGTAGAGAGACAGAATCACTTCCCTTGACCTGTCGGCCACGTTCCTTGTGATGCAGCCCAAATCACCATTGGCTTTCTGGGCTGTGAGTGCACATTCGCAGCCCATGTCCAGCCTCTCATCCACTAGCACCCCCAAGTCCTCCTTGGCAGGGCTGCTCTCAATCTGTTCATCCTCCAGCCTGTGTTGATACCAGGGGTTGCCCTGACCCAGGCATTGCACCTTGAACTGGGTCTTGTGAGATTCCCATGAGTCCACTTCTTGAACTTGTCCAGGTCCCTCTGGATGGCATCCCATCCTTTAGGTGTGTCAGCCATACCACTCAGCTTGGTGTCATCTGCAAACTTGCTGAGGGTGCACTTGATACCCCCCATTTGTTAATGTCATTAATGAAGATATTAAATAACACTGGTTATTTAATAGAACCAGTGTTGCAAAGTTGATTAAAATTCTTCATAGTGGCAGACCATGTAACAGAGGGCAATAGCCACAAGCTCTGTATTGGGTAGTTCAAGACAGAAGTTAGACAAAGCATCTTTATAGTGGTGACTGTGCAGCCTCAAAAAACGATGTCCAGTGAGGTTAAAGGACCTCCATCCTTTGAGCTTTTCAGTATTTAAAAGTACTAGACAAAGGCATGAATTCATGCAGTGTTGGTGAAAAACATACTTTTAGCAGGAGTTTGAACTAGAGAGCACCAGATGGTGCCTTCTGATCTACACTTCCGTGAATCTGTGGTGATCTGAAAGCTTCTAGGAGTCCTGCTTTACAGATAAGCAGGATCACAGGCAGCAACAGCTTATTTATCTTTCAGAAAAGGATAAACAATCCCGTCCTTTCCTCCCAGGACAGCTGTATTTTTTCCCTCCCCTTCCTCAGGCTGTACACTTTCTGAATTTCCCACCTGTGAGAACTTCAGTGAGGCCTCAACTTTGTCCTGGCTTGTGATGGTAAGCATTTCACATCTGCAGGTTCCCAAGTGACAGCATTAGGCATATGGTCACCCTCACTAGATCACTGTCATAGCCAGGCAGGCAGATGCAGATAGAAAGCTGAAATTAGTAGCACAAGCCTGCCCCAATATTCATTGCACTGTTTCAGGAGATGGACCAGCAATTTCAGGTGTCTCCCCTTCCAAACACCACAGCTTTCTGGGTGGAATTGTTCTTAGCTTCAGTGTACTGTTTTCTGTCCAAAAGGGAAGTTAGAGCCCTGATCTCTGTCTCCCCATTTGCTGTGGCCAAAGCACATAGGCTTATCCCCCAGAATCAGGCTGCCATTAAGAGTATTTGCAATAATCTCTGCAAAGTTACTAGAAAACCTTGCTGCTGCCTGCAGTTTACTTCAAACAAATTGAAAGGCTTGCCTTTGATTTTTTTTTAACCATTCAGCAGTAAGAGCAGCACAGTCTGAGCATGTAAAACAGCTCCACTGAGCATGTCAGCTGAGTCACTGCTTTTTACCACAAACCCCTCAGAGCAGAAGCTGGAGAAATCAATAGCAGTGTGCAGCTTAGTAAAAGTGCTGAGGCTGTGCAAGGTTCTTGTATAGAAACATACGAAGCGTTCAGAGCAGGAAAAGCACCTCACCTCATTAACACCTGAAAAAACCCTTTAAGGTTAATTTGACAGACACACCGAGGTGCAACCTCCATGATGAGGAAAAGTGATGGGTGAAGAAATACAGGAAGGAAGTGGAATCAGTGATACCAGCAGAGGGGGGAAAGATCAGTTTTATCACTGAGTCTTAAAATACTGTTTATGGCATTCTATGTTACATCTCTATTCTGAACACATACCCTGAATAAAGGCAAGGATCCCGAACAGAAGTAAAAGACAAGCTCTTCTTAAACTGTAATACTTAGCCATCTGAGGGCAGGGAGTACCACAGGGGAGCTGAAAGCACTCTCCCTTTGCAAGTCATCCCTGTAAATCCTGGTATTTCTGGGAGACTGTGTTCCCATTATCCTCTGTGGAAAGGATAACAAGGAGCCAAATCCCACCCAAGTAGGGGAGACTATGCCACTCTCACCATCTATGCAGAGACAGATCTCAGCCTGCAGCGTTGCCAGAATCAAGACTCAGGATAACAGCCTGTTCCAGTCTTCTTACGCACACACACTCACATGCACATGTACATGTACACAATAGCATGCATTCTCCATTCTACAAATCTCTTTGAAGAAACTGGCCTGTAATTATTGGCCAGGCTCGCTGCTCCTTCTTTGGTAACCCTGTGAAACTCTTTGCATACTGCAGTGATTTATTGTCTTGCCAGCTCTAAAATTTGGAAGACTTGCTGAACATTTCACTAGGTAAATTAAAGCATATTAGGTATTAAAGCATAACACTAGCCGTCCACTATACCTTTCTTCATTCTAGAGGGAAATTTATATGAAAATAACCAAGTGTCTCTTTCTATAGAATTTTGTCCCATCTTGCATCAAAGCGTCCACTGATCCACTTTTTCCCTCTTCTTTTTTATAACTTTAATCTGTGGACAGGCAGAGACTCCATCCAGGAATATAAGACTTTCCACACCTAGTAAACAGATGTTCTTCATTTGACATTACATCCCAAGGTTCTTCTGATTATTATAATATCTTCTTTATTCAGTTATGCACCTGGTCTGTGGGAACTTGTTTGCATTCCACAGGGCATTTGAGCTCTCTGCTATTACTTTAAAGTCTATGATTGCTGCAGCAGTGGTGACCTCCCCTTTGAAAACGTTTAGCACTGAAGAAAGAAATTACAGCTGTGCAGGAAAACTAGGTATACCCAGTCTAAAGAAGTGTAACTAGCCATAGGTGTCCCTGTGGTGAGCTAAAGCATCAAGTCTTCTTCAAAGAGGCCACTGGATCATTATCACAGCACCCCAGGGGCCACTGGTCTGTCTTTTTTCACTTTTGACTTCTTAGTCTAGGTGCTAAGATCTGAGTAATATAATCAGTGTATCATAGGCATGCACAGGCCATAATAATACTGGTTTTGCTAGGGTTGAGCTGAGCATTTGACATTTTTGGTTTGAATGAAAACAATGGTATTTGCCCTATAGGGCACGTAGACTTCCTAAAACCATTCAGCTTCCCTACTGTCTGGTGATATTGAATTCGTGGTCTGCAAAGTACAACACTTTGCTGTTGAGAATGAACCTGTAAATGACAAAGAATAGCCTGATGGAGTAATAAGGGGCAGCATAAAGAAGAATCATCCCCACACCTTCACAGGTATCTGGATCTGAATATTTTCTTTAGTACCAATCACTGATAACTTTATTTGTTCTCTGATAATTTCATTACAAGGAGAAGTCAAAGAGCTGAGGTAAGACCAAGGTGTATACAGCAAGACAGGAAGAGTGCAGGCATCCCACATTACAAATAAATCTTCCTTTAAAAAAAAAAAAAGATTTATTTTAATATCTTTCTTTGGTGCAGCTAACACAGCAAATGGATAAAACCAAAACACACCTGGAGTTATTCATCACATTCTCTTCTGTTTAAATCATTTAACTACAAAGAAATAAATAAAAAACCACCTCCCTGTGTATAAAAAACAGGTGCACTCCAGAAGATCTCTTGCCACTTGCATCCAGTGTCCCCCTACATGAGGGACACACCAACCATGACACCTCCAGTTTCGAGGCCTGTGACTTCAAATTCTTTCCAAAACAGGAAACCTTTTTTAAGATTTTTTTTTTTTTCCCAGAACTAAGAGAGCCACTTCCTGGCACAAGGTGGGGAGAATCCACTGCTCCTGCTGCATAACTCATTGCTGTCCAGGGGTAGTGACCATCAGAGGATGCACTTCATCCAATTTCTTTCTGCTAAGCTACTTTTCACCTTTCCAAGTTAGATTGGGCAAAGCATTAGAGTTCACATGAAGAGAAGCCAGCCTGGGGAGGCTTGCTGGTAGCATTACCAACCTACTGAGCCCTTCCTTTACTGCCCTAAAAGAAACCATGAGAAAAGCTGCTTAGCATAATGTGAACAAAGCAGTGAAGCTACAGTTGAAGATAGCACTTTAGAGACTTCTTCCTGGGCCAGAAGAGGATGTTTGAGACGTAACCCAGTGATTTATCCTACTTGGGGTTAAAAAGACAGCAGGGTCCTCCATCATTAGGTATGTCAAATATGAAGTTGTAATGGCTGATGTCCTCAGAGCCTTGACGCAATGGAGTAGACAGTCCTTAGCAATTCATTTTATAAAGTCAGTTGTTCCGGGGTAATCATTCTTCACTATGTACCTTCTCCTTGCAATCTTCTATCTTGCAGAGGGGAGAGTGCAGCTCTTATTTTTCTCTGCAATTTTCCCAGCTGTTTCTTCATTTTTGCTTTAAAAGCACTCTCAAATTCTTCTCCCCCAGCCCCTACAAACACCATCTCCTTTTTTAACAGACAAGAAAAGCAAACTTGCAGTACAAAGGAGGCCTGTTGTTTCAGGTTTTTTTTTAATGGCAAACCTCTTGATAAGTAGGCAAGGCATCTGATGGTTCTGTATGCTTTCAAAACTACTCACAGGTAGCACATATTGTTCGGTTTCTGCCAATCCACATTTGTGCTGATTGACTGAGCAAAGTTTCTTCTCTATTATTGTGCATTTGCCTTTGGAGAACCATCTCCAGGAGGATCTGGCACTCTCCCTCTGAGCTTCTATACCTTATGCTTCTATATGCAGAGTGTACTCCTGTTAGAGGCTCAGTGCCATTTGTTACTATTACAGAGGCACCACAGGGCTGTGATGAGGCTCCAGACCCACGCTGGCAGTCACTCTTGACAGAGAGTACCAAGACTGGCTGCAGACTTAAGAGCTGCAAGTGGGTAAAACACAGCACACATCACAGGGTAACAGTGAAACAACCATGATTATTTTTGTAAGTGCCAGTTCTGACCTCATCAGCAACCCGGCATGTGAGAGCAAGGCTTTTGAGAATCCATTCATCTCTATCTCCGTACTGCCAGCATGGTCTAGTTGTCCACAAAATCACATACACATAATGCACATGCTTGCAGAACATCTTGGGCTTTGGGGTGATGGTTCAAACTAGATTTTTTGAGCAAGAACGAGGGTACAGCCGTTTGTACCTTGGAGAATATCTAAGGATTAAAAGCTTCTGACTGAAGCATGGAGGATTCCCTGAAGAGAGGGATTGCCAGTCTTATGGCACTGGTTGTGGACAAAAGCAGAGCAAATACGCTATCTGGACATTTGCCCTTGCTAGTTCTTTTATCAAAGGAGATTTCTAGCTATATCTACCTACACAATGTTTTCATGTATTCATAGAATACCATCTACTGGTTTTTCTTTGACAGTTAATCTATTCTTTTGGTGGGAAGATTGTCTATTTGTTTTGTCCTTGCATTCAACCCAGGGTGGGTCCTGGTGGAAAGCTGGAGAAAGTCAGTCCAGATTTACGCTGAACCTGCCAAAAATGTGAAACTTCTCCATCTATGTGTGTGTTTCCCGACACTGACAACCAAACCATTTTCCACTGAGTAATACTTCTCACAAAACAGTGATCTCAGCTGGTGTCAAACTAATTTGATTCAGAAACTTGGTAGGAGATTTATCAGTGCCCTTACCAGACTCTAAACTGTTCTTTACTCAGTGACAGTGGGATTGTCACTCAGGTCTTTTGGAACCTGTATTTTATTTAGTATTCTTTTAATATATGTGTCAAATACTTGAAAATATATACTGGATGTTAGGCTGCCTGAATTCCATCTGTACCATTTGAATGTAATGACTGTGCCATCACAAGTTTTCTCAACCAACACTGAGTACCAATTTTAAGCAAAACTGCAAAGAATTGAATCATCAGGACAGAATTGAACAGAGGTTAAGTTGGGAAAAAAGAATTTAAATAAAGCAAACCCAAGATATTTCTTTATTCCTCAGTGGAATAAATATTCATTTCAGATCCAATGAAATATTCTGTTAAAAAGATTTAATTGTAGAGGTCCAAGGTAAACTCTTTTTTATAGTAAATAAATATTCAGCAAACCAAACATCATCTTTCCAATAATCACTTAAAAACAGAGTATACAGAAATGCTGATAGGAACACCTGAATTAAATATACTTGTGACTTGTGAAATATTTCTACAGGCCAGCGTCTCCCTAGGGAACAAAACAATCAAACAATAATAGTATAAAACTAAATTGTCAAAGAGTAGAGATTTTTGGTTTCACCATCATTTATTTTCCCAGAAAAATGCTTTAAAATAGAAAAATTCTGGAAAGTAGAAGTGTATTCACTATGAAATGACTTTACATTAACTTAATAAACAATAAAATAATGGTAGGAAGACTTTTCTGCCCTTTGAGGAATGCACTACTTATTGAGTTTATAATAAACCATTGAGAGCCTACTGAGCTAGGTAATGAATGTAGCATAGCAATTTAAGAGTTCATTTCTGTGGCTCTATAATAGTTTCCAGAGTTTTTTTTTATCTTAGTAGGGTTTTTATGGTTGTGCAATTGTAGTAATTGAAAGTTGATTATAAAAACTATTCTCCTCCAGACCTTTCTGGGGGGAAAAAAGAGATCAAATCTGTCTGATGTTTCATCTGGGAAAATAAAGAAATATAATTTTCATATAACATAATGGTTAGTATGCCTGTACCTGCAATCTCATTATTATAGGGAATATATACAAAATTTAAATTTAAGTTGGACACACTCCTCTGGTTTGTACATCTGTGCCCATCAGCACAGGCGGTGCAGAGAAAGGTATTTCTGGCATTCGTGTGAGCTGAGAGATGGGTCTTCACCACCACAGGTTTACCAGTGGTATGAAGTATTAATGTTCCCTTGAGCAACACCCACCCCATTCCACGTGACAGGAGAAGCTGTGCTGGTGTCAAGACTTCTCCCAAGCTGTGACCTAGTCTTTGCAATGGGAACATGCAATGGGAATATATAGGGTTAGGTGTTCATGTACATACAAATGGTGAAGCAAGTGCAGAAGATTTTCTGCTCATGCTGAAGAGGAGGAAGAAGAGGAAATAGTTCTAATGGGGAGGGCTAAGGGTTGCGAATAAGAAATTTTACAAGTTGAGAAGATGATCCTGGGAGGCTACAGGAGGGCAGGGCAGCTCTGGGAAGCTCATGTAACAAAAGTATGTTTCTGGGTCTGACTAAATTGGGATTGGAAAAAGTTGGTGACACCATAGGCAGTAGGTCCATCTGTCTTGTTTCTAGGTTTGATGGGAGATACTGGACTTTGGAGAAAATGGGAGTTCAGAACCTGACACTACATTTATCAAGATGAGAAGAAAAATTGATTTTGTTAGAGGAAGCTGAGATACTATCTCAAGCAAGATGATATGTAGCAAGTGAGAGAAAAAGATATAGCATCCTTGCAGACACAAGAGGTCAGAATCATATGGGAAAACTGGAATACCAGGCTTAAATAATAAAAAAGCTTAAGAAAAAAAAAAAAAAAGAAACATCTGACTGGTGATAGGTAACTACAACACTTAAGTCAGAAGGGCTGAAAGAGAGAGAGGTTGTACTTCTGTGATATTACCCACCTGTGGCAGGAGAGCAGTATGTGAGCCAGCAAGGCAGTGATGCTGCAGGTGAAATAGCTGCAGAAGAATGGGATGGGAATGTGGGAAATAACTGAAAAAAAAAAAAAAGCCCATATTTCTTATGTGCGAATTTAATTAGATACTCCTAGCCCTTCTGCTTTTCAGCTATGCTGGAGAAGATATTATATGTTGTTTTGTCTTAGAAATGCATAGTGGCAATAATGAGAAAAGCCTGTGGGATCTCAAGTGTGCTGTGTCCTGCTGTGGACATGCAGGAGCCCAGTAGCTTGGCAATCTCTGAAACAACACACAGAAAATACATTAAACCCAACAAGCTTCTAATGCTGTGCAAGGATTCACCAAATTTCATTCATATTCTGTAAATAAAAATCCTATTGTCTGAGCCCCAGTGACCTCTGGAATCAAGGAGACAGGGATATTGGTACACTCGGAGGAAAAATTCTCTGATGCTCCACATGCATGAAGGGACTCTGGCTGTATCAGCATAGTGAGCCGGGGATAATGGGCTCTCGTGGCACTGCAGAGCAGGGGTCACTTGCCGAGAGCGGGATGGGGACGGAGTTGCCATCTGCACATTCCTTTTTCTCCTCATGATAATCAGCCCGTTTTTCAAAACATACTTTGCATGCAAACGCGTGTGCTTAGCATTTATATTAGCAACATATGTGCCATTGTTTGAGCCGCAAGCTCGTTAGCGTGTTGACGTGACGTACCACCTGAACAGAGCGAAGCTTGCAGAGATTAAAAGGTACGGGGAATTGGCTGAGGGCAAATTAGACAGTGGCAAACAATAATTCTGTATCTAGCAGCAGGGAGAGTCATACTTTTTATTTACCATGTATTTTGATCGATGGCTCTAATAAACTCCCATTTGAAGGCGTACAAAGAACAGTCATGTCCTAAAGGCAGTGGTTGTAAGCACAAACAGAAGCAGTCTGGACTAGGCTTAGACGGATCGAAAAATCAAACCAAAGAAAGAACAGGAAAAAGAAGACACTTAAATCCCTGAAGCAGCACTAACATTTACATATGACAAGAAGGTGGAAGAGACAC
>NW_020955558.1:507609-541426 GCF_003031625.1 Empidonax traillii | reverse complement strand
AAGGCGTACAAAGAACAGTCATGTCCTAAAGGCAGTGGTTGTAAGCACAAACAGAAGCAGTCTGGACTAGGCTTAGACGGATCGAAAAATCAAACCAAAGAAAGAACAGGAAAAAGAAGACACTTAAATCCCTGAAGCAGCACTAACATTTACATATGACAAGAAGGTGGAAGAGACACTATAAAAAAATGCAACTCCTACCATACGTGATAATTATTAAAATATCCAAGAGAACAGACTGCATCTATAGTAGTAGTACTTGTGACTGAAAACCATGAAGGACTGGTATGGATGTTGCCAACAGACTAAGACTGATGTAACATAAAGTGAGTGGGTAACATCCCTAGCACTATATAGCACTTAATTGCAGTAGAAAGTCTGGATATGTAGAGAATCATCTGTGTCTACATCAGAATAAATAAAGAGGGACTGATTTCTTGAAATGACTCTATTTCAGGGTTCTCAGCAGGGAACTGAGGGCAATTTAAGTACTTAGATGTATGCACAAGCCACTAAGAAAGGAGAAAAATAAAACAGGGGCTTTGAATTAGATATGAAAAGGTGAAAAAGGACTTCTACTCAAACTAACATGACACGACCCAATGTGAGGCAGAGCTCTGAGGTAGATTTCCTTACACCTTTTCCTTCTGGTGAGCACATGAAAACTGTTTCAGTATCTGCAGCTGCATTTCACTAAAAGACAAGCTAGAGTTAAGTTGCTGTTGCAGCTGAGGAACCTGAATCATCTGCATCTGAAACAGATTAGAAGAAAGAGTCTCATAAATAAATCTTTTGCTTCTCAGATCCCCAATCCCTCTTCTTCAGAGTGGAACCCTTCCTTCAGTCTTGCTTGGAGACCAGAAACTTGTAGTGACTTCCTAATTGCAAGAAACTTTACACAGCTGGGAAAACCTCCTTCCTTCCATCACCTTTGAGGTCTGGCCGCATCTCTGCCCTTCCTGCCCTTCTCAGAAACCTCCAACCCCACTGCATGGCAGTCTCCCTGCTGCAACATCTGTCCTTGGGTAGCACAGCTCAGGATCCACAAACATCTTCTGTTGCTGCCTTTCCCTGATCCCTGCCAGGACTCTGCCCATTTCCAATGCAGCAGCCCAGACTAATCTCATAGCAAAACAAATAGTTCCCACAGCATGAATGGGGAACACAGAAGTACAACCCATCATGCTCTTGCCATGTTTCAGTTGATCTAGGAAGTTAAACCAACACAGAAACTCTATATCAGGAGTGTAGTCAAGACAAGCCCTTTTTTGCTGCATCATATGGGACAAAATAAAAAAGAAAAATATATGTAATATAATATATCACATAAGCCAGGGAGTCCACTGGATGCTTCAATCTGTGAACAAAAGCAATTGAAGAACAAGTAAAATTATACACCCCAACACATGTTTGTATGGCAACAGGGCAGAAATAGACGAACAACACTGCCAGAGAGCAGTAAAAGGAGTGCAGTGCTTGTCCTGTGAAGACTTTACTAATAAATGAGAGTACTGCAATGTGACATAATAAAGGGTGAATATAAACATGAAAAACAACAGTGAGAACAGATGGCAATCAATACACAAGGGGGGGGGGGGAAATTAACCCAAAATCAGTTTGGATACTGAACTGTGCCTACAACTGAGCTGGTTTCTGAGCTTTGATAAACCTTCCTACCTGATACCTGAATGTCAAAACTAGTTTGGCATTGGCCCATTCCTCCCCCTCCAGACAAACACAGTGTTCATTACTTCAGGCATGCATATCTGTGTACATAAACACACATATAGAAGTTATTTTGAATATATTACCACTTTTCATTTTCCTACATACAGTTCTTCTGCGTAACTAGCATCCTACCCAGCCCATAATTCCAACTTAGTGGCAATTACCACAGATTTTTGTTGACATTTCTGCATCTCTTGTGTACAGACAGGTTGCTTTGCAGATGCATGAATAACTAGATCATCTCCCAGTTGCAAGCTGCCTTTGGAAAGGTTAGAACCTGTGGAGCCCAATTGAGTTTGATATTGGCTGTACAGTCAGTTTATCTCAAAATTACTGAATTTAAATGCAATATGAAACCACAAGTGCACAATAATAATAGAGCCATCTTACATCCCACTATTTTTTCCTGCTTTAGTCATGAAATCTTTCTGTTTCGTGTTTAGCTTTTTTTTTCCCATTACATTTAATCTAATTTCATTTCATTTTTATTTTTGTAGGTCTCACATGGGTGCCCTTGAAACTGAAACCAATTAAGAAATATCTGCAGACAACAGAACACTGTCAAGTGTGAACAGTGAAACTTCTTCTAAGAGAAGGGAGAGCAGAGCACACTATCAACAAGTCTGGAAAGTTCCAACCTAAAAAAAGCCATGTTTATGATGTCCTCACTGGAGTTTCCAGTGTATTGCAACCTGTCTCTGAAGAGCACTGTAAACCGAAACAGAGCTGACCCTGACATTGCAATCAGCTACACTAACTAAGTTTTAGCCTGGTTTAGGTACAGTGTACTTCTAAGATGTAGGAACATAAAGCAATTATTGCTTGCTTATGAAGAAAATATTTTAGTTTAAACTGATCTTTTTTTCTTTTTTTAATTCTCAAGATCTCTCTAGAGAGCCTCATAAAGGTTATATGGAGACATTTTGCCTTTCTGTAACCCAAATGCATTTCTTTTATGCTTCATCTGAAGTCACTGGAATTGTCATCTTTCTTTATGGGATAATTATAACATCCTTGTAAGGTTTTATTACCTTAACATGCTGGTATATATTCTCAACTCTAACTCTAGTTTATATGTATTTTTAAATAATTAATACGTAGCCTAGACAAGCATGTGGTGCAGCAGGAAAATTAGACATCAGGAGTGTCTCTGAGGGAAAAACATATCCTATTCACATTACTGCCCTTCCTGTAAGAGTGGCCAAGAGGGATTAGACTTGAAAAAATTGGTACCACCATGTTGGCAGCTCCTTCCTGCTGATAGAAGAGATTTTAACAGTGTTGTAAACCTGAAGAAGCATAAAAATATGAGATGAGGTTTTCACATCAGGAATTTGATCACGCGATTGAAAAAAAAACATTATGGGAGAAAGGGCTGGGAGTTTTTGTGTTTGCAAGTGTGAGGATAAGAAAGTGGATTTGCCTTTTCTTCTTTATGCAAAATGAGCTTCTCACAGGTCTAAGGGAAAAAAAGAAAAAAAAAAAGGGAAATAATTTGATGAGGGCTTGAAGGTTAACACTGATGGTATGAGTGTATGCAATCCAGCCCTGAAACAACCAGCTCTGTACTGCTGTTGCTTCAGCTGTCACAGCAATGGGGCCAGCACAGATGGATTGCCAAATGTCTCAGTGCAGTCCAGAGTGCTGTATTTCGCAGTAGACCGTGTAAAAGCCCAGCTATTACCCATTACTTCACGTAGATGGATGCACGTCGGGTGCAGGGCAGCTCCAGGAGCTGCCGTGTTAACCTACCTGGAGGGAGCTGACTGAGATCATCATCTGTGGCTCGCAGCAAACATGCTGTCCATCCTTTTTCCTGAGCACAGATGGGAAGCTTTTACAGTTTGGTTTGCAAAAATAATGTCTCCCTTTTCTTTATCAGAAACAACAGAGACGGGCATGACAGTCTTGTGCTCCACATATTTATTTTTCCTCAGGCAATGGTACCTGAGCACTTGGTCCCACTGGTATGGCCATAAAAGGAGTCATTAATTACAATAGAAATCAATAATAATAGCAGTTATTACTTACAGGTTATGTAAGATGAAGGAAGACAAGTGCCACAGATGAAGCAAACATCTGACTTGAATATCTCAGAATTGCCTTGCAGCACTTTCCAGGAGGGAAACAGCCTTTATTACACCACCAATTAACAGGGGCACAGTTACAGAGACCTTTATCACCTTTCACTAAATTCACTACCAAGGAGTCTGATATTTTTTCAGAGAAAGAAAATTTGGATTGGTTCAACAGGAACTGATTGAACAGAGAAATTTTCATATGGAATATCTGCAGATACCACAGAAATCTGCACAGTACCATCCAGAAACAAATGGAAGGATGCCTTATGACCTAAGTAAATGCCAATGGATAAAATAATAGCCCACTCCATTATTTTTTGCATTTTCCCCCTTCCCCTTTGCCTTGTAGCTATGGGAAATACCCATTCATACACACATTCATTTTAATAAAATTTTCTTCTTTTTCTGTTCTGACATATCTCCTTATGTCTCCCCTCTTGCAATCTCGCCATCTCTTGCAGCAAGCTCTTTAAAGCAGTTTCTAATTTTATCTTGAGCTGTGAAGTTTTTGAAGATTCTCTGTTTGAAAAAGACTGCACGAAAAATAGGCTGAACTGAATAAATAGTTCTTCTAACATTTTGATGTCTCATGGGTTCAGAACGTGGGGGTAGGAGGAGGTTCTGAAAAATGATGAATGTATTAAAGCTCCCTCGCTGTTTTCCTTCTGAAAGGCAGAGCTTTAGGTCATGCAGCCTTCTTAACCTAGGTCAGCTTCATCACAGATGAGGTCCTTGTGATGCAGCAGCCCAAGAAAGAAAAGAAATGGAGCAGGAAGAGATGAGTAAGAGGGTCTTGGTCATAAGCTTCCTCTCCATGTAGCTGCAGACATATGAACAATGGAAATGTCTACAAAGGAGTAAGTCATAATCAGAGAAAACAAGCCATGTCCTGCTTTACTGTGAAAGCTTTGAGGAAATAGTTTTACCACTTTTTGCTGTTACATGTCTGACTTTAGAATAAGAATAATTCTTAATCTGTATTTACAAAAACACTCTGAAAGGCTCACCTAGAAAACACTACAAGAGTGTTATGTAGGGATACTCCTAAAATTCTTAATAATGTGCATTTGATCAGTGCCTAACACTTGCAAACTCTCATTCATAGTAAATTTGAATAGGTAACATTGCTCAGTTATTTTGCTAAAGTAGGTCAAGGTTGGATTGCTCTGTGGTTTTTTAAACTTAGGAGTTGCTCACTCAAAGGTAATTTTTCACTGATTGACACAAAATAGTAGGCACAATGCAGTATATTTAACATGGGAAAAACTCTAAAATGTAGCTTTTGTGTAACGTGGTAGCCCTTGCACTTAAATTCATGTACTCTGAAGGATCCTCTCAAATCCTGCAAATCTACTAAATAAAATTACTCTGGTATTTCTCAAGAAAATCAGATACAGCCTTAGACTACTTGGGGAATAAGTTATTTCCTTTTCTCATATCTGAATAATTTTTCCCTAAGTTTGTAGTTGTCTTTGCTTCCAGTATTTTCCCCAAACACCTTTCAATGTTGTCTGTGGGAGTAGTCACAAAGCAATAGAAACATGCCAAACATATTGATTACCAAGTAGAATGGTTACCCTGGAAACTAAAAATCCAAGGAAAGCTCTTTAAACTTCCTTCTTTTCTCATGTGACTTCTTTTTATACACTTTTTTTCTCAGATGGTTTCAGAAATCATGGATGTCAGATATAAAAGTACTTGCTCTGAATATATAGCAATGGAGAAAAGGTGATTCACGCCTATATTATCTATTCCACCAGGAATATAACTACCCACATCACTGCCTTAGTAATCCATCACTTGCATAATGGCTAGGCAATTTTTATAATTTGGGGGACAGAGTAACTCTCTCCCACCAATTTCTAAATCTAAATTCATATGTGATTCAGGGAAAGAAATCCAAGGGCTAGAATTTTCCTGAAGTGCCAAGGCAAGAAAGATGAACAGTGTGAAAGAGTTATTATTCCTGTAGCAGCCAAAAGTTTGCTTTGCCCTGTGTGGAGCAAAGGAAATTAATGTCTTCCCTGCATGGGAGGCTTTGATCAAATGGTGACTAGATATAACAGCAGTGACCTAACCAGAGGAGCAGCAGGGTCCAGAGCTGGTGGTAGTGGGCTCACATGGTTACTCAGGCTTGTTCTAGGCCTAGCCTGTGGTGCCAGTGTACTTAAAAACATGTGCAGTTGAAAATACGTGTGAAGTTCACTTGGGAGAAACTTCAGATGGCTCGTTTTCCTGTCTCCTGCTTGGTTCAACACCAGGCACACAGAAGACTGACTACTTACTGCTCAAGCAACCCTCATGAACAGGCTTAGCTTCTCAGTCTTTTAATATTTCAGAAGGAATTGCACTTGCAGGCATTAAGCAGATACTTGTTGGTCCATTCATCTGTAAGCAGGAACTGTAACTGGACTATGAGGAAAGGGGGAAACATGTAACAGTGATTCCATTAAGGTTTGGGGTTTTGTTAGAAGAAGGGAGTCTAAGCCGGCAATTCAGAAAACAGGCAACTATTATTCAGGCTTTGATATGCTGATTTTTTCTTCTCTGAACAAATGGTGTAGGGAGGTGTTTTTTTTGTTTTTTGTTTTTTTTTTTGGTCCTCTATACTGGCTTTCCAAATAAAAATGGCTTTGAAAAGCCGCAATTACAGAGGTTACAAATAACATGCAGCAACACAGCTGGCACTGGAACATTTCCAGAACATAATCACCTGTCGTCCTGTGATGAGGGCCTATTATTTCCTGTGGGGTCCGACAGATCTGTTGTTAAAAATGTCATCTCTTAATGTCGCGGGTTTGGGATTGTCTGAGCCCTAGCCTGCTTTCCTATGTCAGATTGTGTTAAGGAGGTATGTTACTCCTTTGAATGATGGCTTTTTATTTGTCCCAGGCTTGTATTGTCAATAGAAGGCTTAAGAAAATGTGATTAAGTTACATGGAACCAGAAATTAGCTTGCAATGAAAAGAAATGACACAAGCAAAAGTTTCCAGTAAATATAATGCTAAGGAGAACTGCATATAGTACGAAGTGTGGGGGAAAACACAGAGGTAAATTTTTATAGGTGGAATATTACTTCAGTGCAACAAAAGGCAGTTCTCTAACTCCCTTTATTTGAGCAGATGTTTGCCTTGTGCTATTCTTTGTAGTCTCAGGGTTTTTCTGTCAATTTTGAGTGGGAAAGCTCTGCTGATGTCCTTCTAATACACAGTCTCCTTTAATTATTTCTTTTTTAAGATTGAAAAATGAAAACCTCTCTAGTAAGACAGTAAGTTTATGTCACATACGAGAATCACTGTCACTTCTATAAGCAGCTTTCTGATGAGATATAGAAAGAAGATAACAGTGAGCACTAACATTTTGACATGTACCAGTCACAGGACTTAATAGTAACATCAAATTGACATATCTCTCTTAGGGGAAGGAGTGGGTCCTTAAAGGAAATATGGTCGCACTTTTCTGTAACTGTAATCACTTTCCTTTGCATGGCACTGATTTAGGAATGTTGGATCAAAACAGTTCAGTCAGTGTTAGGACTACATCCCAACCTGACTGATCTTGCTACACAAGTGGGGCAGAGCATGTTTCCGATTACACTCACAGTCATCTGCTGCTGTAACAGAGCCTGGGCTCCTTTTGAGGCCTCTGCCTATCTGCCACAATTCCCAAGGGACTGTTGCTCAGTTAAAAAGGGAATATGAAGACTGCTCATCATTAAATACCAGAAGTTTGTGTGATTTTTCCCATTCACGCTTTGCTTATTACACTAAAACCCACACATTTTTAATCCTGTCAGCTCTGGAGACTGGTGTGCTCTCAAAAGCCAGGTGAGCTTAGCTTCCCTGCAGCATGGGAAGGTCCCTTGATGCCACAGATACCCCATATCCCAGTAAATCATGCCAGCTGTCTCTGCCAAATGCTGGGAAGTTCCCAGTGTGACTCCGGCCCGTTCCACCCCTGCCCTGCTGTGCTGCCTCCCTTCCCTGGGTGAGCTGTGCCAGCCACGCTGGCAGACAGGGCTCGGCTACAGGCACAATCAGCAACCACTGCTGATAAAGTGTTTGCTGCCAAAAGTCCTTCCCCAGGCATTTGGCACGGGGTGCTTTGTGAAAGTACAGCAACTCCCTCAACCTCTGTCAGACTTCCCAAAGCTTGGGCCAGGCTGGGTTTGCGTGGAGATACCCGAGAGCAGCAAGAACTCAGAGCTCCACAACTCAGGTTGCTTGTTGTGCTTTATCACTCACTTCCTTTCATTTCTTCTTCTCTCTGTGGATTATGAAGAGGCCTATGTGTGGCCAGGAGCTGAGCCTTTAAGCACTGTACCCTATGAAGCCACAGGGCATGCACAGCAGCAGCTGGGACTGTAACATGTCCCGTGGGGAGGTTCTTTAAAAAGAAGCACCTCCAGGGCAGTTATGGGGAAGAGAAGCTCCTGTCTTTCACGTGTGCCTGTGTGGGGGCCTGTGCACGTGTAGGAGTTGTTCTTATTACTCACTCCTTGGAAATTAACGTCTTATGCAATGATAAATGAGGCATTAAGCACAGGCTGTGGTTTATTGGATGGGAAGTGTGTCAGTGCTACATCGGTATCGTTGACCCAACAAACTCCTTCTGTGCTCTCTGGCCTCCTCACGGAGATGCTGGACCCAGGCTATTCTTTCATTTTTTGAGTGTTCACCTTCTAATTTTCTCTGATCTTTTTCTTCCCTGTTCTGTGTCTAGTAATTATCTGTTACTTCTTACATGAATAGGACAAATTTCATTCATTAGTTGATTTGAGGACCTTAAATGGATACTGCTTCTGAAAACTGAAAGCCCTAGGAAAAAGATAGGCTTGAGGGACAGTGGTTATTGTTGAAGGCAACAGCTAATTGCAGATGCCAATATGAGAGTGTGGAGGCGGGCAAGAGGTGAAAGGAAGGAGCACTCAAAACCACATAATCAGCAGATGTGGCTTGTTATCAGCAGTGACATAGCTAGCAGAATTTCTAGAGAAGCCCTGGAGTTTTAGCCCTCCTTTATTACTTCCTAATAAAGTAATATAAAATAAAGTGTTACTTGTTTTCACATGAGAAATTTAAAAGATGGGGTTTTCACTGTTCCCATGTTTTTTCCTCTCCAGTTTAAAGATTGTATGTTCCATGTGGACGTATTTATGCATAAGCAAGTTAAGCTCTTATCTTATACAGCCAGAAAGAAGCATAAAGGCTATAGTCAGCATACAGACTATTTGCAAACTGTGTGACACAAACAGAGTGACACAAACAACGCTTAGGATGCACAGAAAGGCTCCTAAATTTGAATTTCCAAGTACATAATATTTTTTCCCACCTTAATCGGCTGATCTAAGAAAACATTTTGACTCTCCAAATGAACATTTCCTCAGTTATACTAAATCAAGAATCAGACGTGGCACTTGTTAATGTTCTAAGGCAAAGAAAGTTGCTTTTTCTGCAAATATGTCATTTGGGACCGTAACAGTAATTTGTACTAAAAGATAATTGAAGTAGGAAACCAGAGTATGGGGTTCTTCCTGGGCAGAAAGGTTCATGCACACACTGATCATTCCCAGGAAATGTCCCAATCTTGATGTAGGAGAGGTCACATAAAGAAAACTGGTTCTGCTTCTTTGGATTTGGTACAATGTCCTTTAGCACAGTTAGGAGTGGCTGGTACTTCAACGGGCTTATGTAGGGCTAGATTTGGCATATCTCACAGCACAGCACCGTGCCACAAACACCCATCTCAAATTCTGAATCAATTGGTCCTCCCAACGATTCTGACATACGCCACAAAGCCTCTCTTCTGTTCATGCTTTCACAGGATAATGTGAATATATATTGTGTATATACATCTGCAGCACTAAGCACATACATGTAAATCCCTGCCTCACCAAACTGTACAAATATTGAAGAAGGCAGGGCTTGTTATGCTATGTTTGCTTTTCACAAGGAAGTAGCTAAAGGTAGTTTTATTATTTTATTTTCTATTGTCAATAAAATCCCCCAAAATTATATATGTACACCCTTAAGGGAAATGACAAATAGAAGGATCTAGTTAAATTGGTACTTGATTCTTCCTCTAGTCTACTTAATTGAGAACTCAGACATATGAAATAGTTTGCATAAAATACTAACACAGATGATTTCCTCTACTTTCATGAGTTACAAATCCTTCCAGCAGAAATTACTGGTTAACACAGACTTTATTATCCATTTTGCTTTCCAGTCAGGCTTTAGCCTTGTGAAGATTTAATGTCTTTAAGTAGCTTTGTTGTGCAAGACTTAGACCTTTGACTTTAGCTCTGTTCTCTGATTCACATACACATATCAGATGCTGACTGCAAGAGAGGTAAAAGACTTGTACGGCCTTGGATTTGAGTAATTTAATTGTAAACTCTTTGATACATCTGGGAAATAGCATTTTGCACATTACTGGCATTCTACAATAGGAGGTACCTCCATACAGTTACATGCCACCCTTATAATCTCTCACAGTCGTTAGAGATTGCATCTTAGACACTTCCTTCTCCGCTACATGGGTTGCCCATGCCAGCACCTGAACAACAGCAGTAGCAAAAAGAAGAGAGAAACATGCAGAAGTTGCTGAATACACTGTGTTTTCTTGCATATGAAATGAGCTCCCTCACCTTAGCTATTTATCTGTCTTTTTCTTTATTGAAAGAAGTCAAGAGAGCAGGAGATCAAGAAATTAGGAGAGGAACACTTGAACTAAAATGCAACAGTTTAAAAAATAAACCCATCTGGGGGTTTAAAAATTAGGAATTAGACCAGATCCAAGAATATCAGCCACTATTTCTGTTGGGTGACTAACAATTCTAAATTCCTTACTTTTCAGATCCCACCTGCAGAATTCCTGAGGAGTCTGACAATACTCAATATTGGACCTCTGGAAATACAATCTCTTTCATCAACTTGCTTGAGAACTCAGAATTGTAACTTGCTTTTCAGAAGCATTATTCTTTGTGAAAGTACCCCACAGAAGGTAAATATTTGTCTTTTCATTCTTTTTTACCTTCTTTTTATGCTTCCATGGTTATGTAGTCCCAGGCTGCCAATCCCACTCTATCAAATGGACTCTTCATTTGCAGTTTAGTGTAGGACTATGCCTTAGGATGGATTAAGTTGAGAGATTAGTCCAGGAAAGGAAACTTTACAAGTAACTTCATTTATGGAGAAAGTGTACTTCCATGACTTTTCCCCCACGTTTCAGGAGGGCTGCAGATCGGACTCAAAAATTAGAGTTAGCCCTTGTTTCGGTTGTGGGTACCCAAGTGTATCTGCTGTCAGTTTAAGTCAAGCTTTAGCTGAATCCATTAATGGATTCCAAATTATGTTCATTGCACAAAAACCAGCCCATCTCCTTCTGCCACTTCAATCTGACAGATGTTCAAACCCCCGTGAAGATTACGCTCTTAGAGAGAGAATACATGTGAGTAAAACTGATGGTAAAATTCTAGCTTCATAAAAATAAATGGAAAAAGTCCCATTGCCATCCCCAGAACTAAGACATCACACTAAGTGGCTTTGTACAGAGCACTTCTCTTTCTCAAAGCAGCCTTTATGCACAGAAGTTTCTACGGCGAAGCTAATTTATAATCTGGTCAGGATCTGTGTACGGGTGTGTACATTCATATGTCTGCCATGAAAATTTTCTACCAGCCAATCAACCCTCCAGAGCAGACTGGGAGCTGGCAGAGTAGTTAATTACTCTCACTAAGAGAAATCTGCTAGCTTGATTAATGCCTGTTTACCAATTGTTGCCGTTACTTCAGCTGTAATCTCAGAAAAGGGTTTGCTAAGGATGACTCTCCCGGAACTTTGTTTTTCAGTTTTACTGTGCTACAAGCCATGTCTCATTCTTCTTTCCCTGAGGCAGTTCTCTGGACTACTGCAAAATAGTAGAGATAGGAATGAGTACGTAATGGTTAATATAGTGTCTGTGTGGTACCATCCTCTTTCATAACACTATTCATCTGTAGATCTAAAACTACATTTGGAAGGAGACATCATCATCACTGTTTAACAATTTAGATTTGGATGTTGAGGTTAACACCAAAGCTTCCACCTTAGTTAAGATCTTCTACTGTGGCAAGCAAGGATATGCTTAGCTAAAATACACTGATGGTAAAGAATACACCATCCAGTTTGCTGTTCCAAGACCTTACAGAAACTAAATAGTACCTTGTCCGTCTAAAGTGAAAAAGAAAGAGCAATGACTGTCTTTTGCAGAATTCCAAGTGCACTTCAAATGACAGGAGTGTTTGTCCACCTGCACAATCCCTCTTACCCCAATAATTCACACTGCCAAGGAGATTGTGCTTTTAGTTCCTTAGGAAAATCAGATTGTGTGAAAATGCATACCATCTTACTTTTTTGGGAGTAGAACTCCACAGTTCTCCCAGTGAGATCACTCTGGGGTCAGGAGCCAGTACTGAACTGAGTCTGCCAAGCCTTTTTTGACTTATACTGGTTGCCAGGGCTGTCACCATGCCCTGGTGCAGTTTCAGATAACCAGAGCACAACTCATTCTCATTTCTCATGGGAAGGAAGCTACCAAAAAGGGATGGCAGAGGGACAACTTCTGAGACTCAGAATGCCCTAAATCCCCATAAAAGTAGTGCAAAATAGTATTTCAGAACCTGTGCAGTTGGCACTGGTATACCTTCTTCATTATACCAGTGCTGTTCTTTTGCATTTATATATTAAATTTATATATTATATATATATATATATATTATATATATTAAATTTGCATTTCACAGTTTAAGACTGGCCATACCAACAGAGACAAAAGCTTCACCTGATCCACTGTCTGATTTCCAAAAGTGACCAGTAGCAGCTGGCTTGGGAGGGTACAGGACTGAGGCGAAGGCAGCAATACCTCCTGTGGCACTCCCTCAGTGTTACCTCCAGAAATCAAGGGCTTCCTGTCCCAGAAATGGTATCCTGGCATTTGCATGTGTGTGTAAATTAACAAGGTTCTGTGCACGAAGGGCTCTTGTAGGGTGTCAATGATCCATGTGCCCTCAGCAGCAGCCTGCAGCCACTTGCTTATATTCTGCTTGCTTGTAATGCAATGAGTTGTAAGGACTGAAGCATGTGTTCAAACAGGTTCTGAGCTATGATGCTTAGATCTAGATTTGTAGCCAACACGTTTTTTTTTTTTCCCTGGATCTGGCTATGTTCTAACTCAGTGCTCTGGTTTGGTCCAAAGCTATAGTTTCTGCCTGACCCTGAGCCCAGAGCCTGCTTGAATAGGATCTATTGTTCTCTTTTGACACTATTTAATATAGCAATGACCCCAGAGGAGTAACTTTGTGCCTTTTGAAGCAGCTTTCCCTCCCAATGAAGTCTTTTATCCCACATGACCACAGTAACAGCCAAGCCAAGAAACGTTCCTTCTAGCAGGAAACTCAATTTAGACTGAACATGGGGCACCATATTTGTGAACTTCAGCATCTTTTTGCAAAGGTTTGAAATATAGAGGTGTAAAGCATTCTAACACCCAAGAAGCTTGCAAACCCTACCTTACCTCCAAGCACTGGCAAGGAGAGTGGAAGGAGGAAAAGGCTGGGAAGAGCCCAGCTGGCCATGGGGTCTGGGAAGCTACCAATGATTCAGCGTAAACCTCAGCAGGCCAGTGGGGCACATCTCCTGGGAAACAAAATGCATCATTTTTGTATCATTAATCCAGAGGTGTTTCCCAAGTTTTTTACCTATGCATATTGATGCATAGACTGGGAGACAGAGCTGAGGCAAGGTCCAGCCTCACAGACCAGTCCCTGTGTATGTGGCTCACGTGCTACTGTGCATAAAACACTGACTGAAGGAACTGGGTGCCTGGGTTGAGAAGTGGAAGTATTTCTCTGTAGTGAACTAATTATAGGGTTAAAATCCTTGAACAGGACCTTTTCAGTGAGAAAGTTATAGGGCCCTCCTGCCTTCAGATCTGTCCCCTTCTCCTCTGTGTTTACATGCAGGCTTTCTGGAAATAGTTCCTCTCCCAGTGATACAAGGGCGGTTTATTTGCTTAGTTTGTTGTTTAAGTTTAAAATCTAGCTATTTCTGTTGTCATTCCTTACCAATTCAAACAAATAAGTAAAATAAAATTAGTGCTCTGAGGACCTATTTCACATTTCATTGTCAACACGGCAATAAAGAATGTTTGACAAAGCCTCAAGGCAGATGACTGAATTCTTTATCTGTCATACCAAGGAAAGGCTGTTCCTCTTGGTGATAAGGCTATATTTGTTGTCCCTCAAGGAGAAGGTGAAAAATAAATTCAGGACTAGAAGCCATAAAACTTTACTGGTTGCATGGTCTATTTCAGGACAAAAATAGCTCCTTTGGGTTGGGTAATAGATACTCCTTAAGTGTCAGTTATAATATTTATCACAAAAGTTTCATAAAAAGATGAATTCCTGCACTTAAACTAGTAACGTTTCCCTGGGAAACATGAATGCCGACAAAATTTCCAAAAGCAAATGCTGTTAACATAGTTTTCCTTCTTATCCTTATACAAACTCATCTTTATCAATTCTTATATTAGGTTTTAATTGTTATATTAGTTTTTTCTAAATCTGAATATTTTTTAAAAGAATAATTTTGTTATTTTAAAATTAGCACCCATCTTAGGAAGGTGTTAGAAATTTGCAGTGAAAATGCCCTGGAGATCATGTTGACATGAGCAGAAAGATGGTTAATCACAAGTTGCTATGAAAAAATCAGATTGTTTATCAAAGGCACTACCTCAGAGAAGAAAATGCTAATGACAGAATTGAGGTAGTGCAGTCACAAATAGAGAAAATCAAAACCTTTGGAACACTTTTTCCTGTAGCCTAGGTCACATTAGCACAGGCAAATGTGAATAATTTACATTTCTTGTGCAGTATGCAGTAAAGGAAACACTGGGATTTGGAATTGGTATTTTATGTCAGAATAATTCATGGGCAGGAACAAAAACATGTTGAAGCATTTTTAGTTGTGATAGTGTTCGCAGTAAATAAAAGGATGTACAAAATTTGAAGATAGGCATCAGGGGTAGCAAAAGACTTAAGCCACAGATGCTGAAGAAATGGTTTTCTTGGAGAAACGATCCATCACTGACTGTGTTCAAAGCTGGTACAGGATTTAGAAATTATACTTTTTTATTTAAAAAGAGAAATATGTGACAATGAGCCAAACTGAGTGTTTTTTTTTATTATTATTATTTCAAATCCTGCCAGATTAAAGAAGTCAGAGTACTGTGTTTCTCTGCTTTGGTTGTTTTATTAGCCTTACACATTTAATCATAAAAAATACAAAATAAAAAGCTAGTTAGTCAGTTCCCTGTGCTTTTGACTTCCTTGATGCATTGTTTCAGGAGATCCCACTTGTGGGTTTTATCCCGACCACAGCACTGAGCTGCAGGCTGAGCAGAGCGTGGAGCAGATCTTGTCACAGTCTGCTTCTGCAAGCCCACTCCTGCTGTGCTGGGAAGCACAGCTCTGTTTTGCACTGCAACAGAAATCAAACTGCTGGTTTTAATGTCATCCCTGGACAACACTTGTTAATATTTGAGAAACAGCAAATAACTTCTAACAAACCTAGACAGCATGTGGCAAGTAAAAACCCCAACAAAACAACTAAAAGAGAGGAAGAGGGGGCACGAGACCTCCTTGCAGGTCGGAGGTGAGGTCAAGCGTAAGAGGGATGTGTAGGAACTTGAGGAGTATGTTTTGGCAGTAGCAAAGCCCTTGGCTGCCTTTCTGCTGGATGAATTCCTAAATGCACTCATCTGTTTTGCAAAAGACAAGGCAACACTCCTAGAGTTAATCATAACCAATTTACGTTTCTAAAAGTGTCAAAATGTGATACAGAGAGCGTATTTTCTTGACTAGCTTGTCCTGTTGAATACAATGGCTCATTATTACTGTTTTCATTACAGTGTTAATATCGCCTCATGTGAGTGGAATGAGTAAAACCATCCCTATTTAATTAAGTTGTTCAGGATGGCATTTGTACTTGTTGAAGCCATCATTCTTCTTTCCTGGGTTATCATGCCTGCACCTCAGCTCAGAGGAAAAGGTGAACAGATTCCTAAGAGATGGTTGCCTAATTGTGAATTAATCCACCTGCTGGCCATGCTAACTAAATGTAGTGGCTGGCATCTTTGCTGTGACACCAACCTTGTCATCACCTCCACAGCTGCACCAGCTGGTTGGTCTGGTTCAGTCCCAGAATTTTGATATCTGCTCAGATGGCATTCAGTATACTGCATAACATGTGGAAATTATTTATGAGAATTTACATTAAATGAATGTTATAAAAGTTGTCTATGTTGCCTTTAAGGGATTTAATAAAACTATCTGCATGTGAAGCTTGCTACGTATAAATGAACTGCCATTCACACCTTGCCTGTAAGCAGGTGCACCCATTCTGCAGCATTATCCTGGTCTCTTGTGATGAATTTTGAAGCTGAACTCTCAGGTCAGTATAAAATACCTTAATACATGCTAGAGTTTCCCAGAGTGTTGCTCCTTCACAGACATCTTTCAACTGTGGTTGCACTCTGGTAATTTAGCTAGCAAACTTTCTAGTGGTCTGGGCTCTAACAAGAACACCACTACTCAGTGTCTCTGATTCTTCATAAACCAACCATGTACTGTTGAATTGGAAACAATGGTTGTCTGTAGCATTTTTATGTGTAGACTAAAAAAAACCCCAGCACCTGCCAGCGAAGAAAAGGTTACACTTTTGTGCGAGAGGACAAGCTGAGTTGAATGTTTACAGCCAATCTCTTTCAAGGAGAGGCTGTGAAGTCTCCATCATCAGCAATACCCAAACCCCAATTCAAAACCAACTTGGGCACTTGTTCTAGTTGATCGTGCTTTTAAGCAAAGGGTTTCGACAAGACTCTATCCAGAGGTCCCATCTAAAAACTACACTGTGAGGGAAAAAAAAGAAAAGGTGGTAAAAAGGGTGGCTTGAAAGTTACCCACACTGCCCTGTGAGGTCCCTCAGGCTTTCCTTGGAGGGAGCTGCCACACCGGCTTCCTCCACACTGCCTTAATTTCATTCTTGCAAGTCCTGAAAAAATCACCCCCAAAGTGGTGCAACTCCCGGGCAGCTTTTAAACTTCAAAGGTTATCATATGATTTGCAGATGTTTGTACACTACCAGCTCCCTGTGCAAACCCTGCAAATCTTGCTGAAAACCCTGGTAATCGGTGATGAGAGCATTTCAATTTAAACAGCATATTTTATAAACCACATTATTATGCATCAAGGGAGACATAAGCATTTTGTCCCTCCATTTTGACTCCCAGTTTCTAACACACATAATGTATGTATACCCCAAAGCCTTGAGTTAAAACAAAATAATTTGTTCCTCTTTTGAAAGGGAACCTTCCGATGCATGTCTGATAAAGCCATCAAAAGCCGCTGTTATTATGTTCTATAATGGTCCACAAGAGTGTTTGATTAGAGCATTTTCCTTGTCACGCTGACAAGCTATGAGATATTATCTGCCTCCAGAGGCTAAATGGAAGACTTGAGGGATAGAAAGGTCTATTGTTATTACATGCATAATCTTGTGACTGAAAATGCCACATGGGATTAAGACAGTTCTCTGGATATATGAAGTGAGACATTATATGTAAATTAGCTTTGTTTACCAACACTGCTGTGTTGTAATTATTTTATCCAGCTATACTTAAGCTTGGGAATGAACTAGGGAATACTCCAACTTTAATATGATTGCTTTCTCATTTATATCAAATGTTGTTTTCTTTATAATGGGAAGAAAGAACCGGTGTTGATAATGCAGCAGCTATAAAGACACCTGAACACAGGAAGCTCAGTAGTGATATTAAATATTACCATTCCATCAAAGCTCCAGTCCTTGACATCCTCTAAGATTACTAACCTACCTAAAATGCCTTGGTCAGCAGAACAGCTCTTCCATGTAGGCAAATAGCCCAAGCAGTTCAGGTCCACATCAGAAACTGATCTTGCTCTATGCTAAACTTTGTCAGTGCCTTGTAATATTTTTTTTTTAGGTATTGCACTAAGGAAAAATAGAAACATTAGAACTATGTGGTGCTATATAAAAATATCACTGACTATACCTAGTTAAGTGTATATAAGGTGAGGAAAATAAAAAGAAGGGGGAATTGAGGCCCTAGAGGTGCTGGGACACAAGATGTTGGTGTGCTTCTTAATTTATTTTTATTGTGGAAACACTGATGCAATCACTGTCAATCTCTGACAATAAGCCCCAAACATATATTTATAGATATATTTGTATGATAGATGTATTGCTTTGAGAAAATGGTGCTTTTCTTGGTGGTAGAACAGTTGTTATGGTGACTCCTCTCCTTCCCTCATTTAATACAGGAAGCAGAGCACTAAAATAAAAATCATTCCATTTATGGAATTTATAAGAAACCCAGTCTGAATCTGTAACTCAAGAGAGAAATTTTTTTTTTTGAATATTTAATGACATATGTATTTTATGTTATTTGGGTTTTCATTCTGGAACTTGAAATTTTGTGAGAAGATTTATTTGTAGGAAATATATGGAAGGAAAGTAATTTTTCTATGGCATAAACTGTGTCATTTGTCTATATATAATATTTGTACAGTATTGTGGGCGCTGAATGTACAAATACTTTTTGCAGGTTAGGTACCTACTGAGTAAAGGTTACATAGGGTTCTTTTTGCAAGACCTCGTTAGGAAATCAGATGGATGATTTCTTTTCTCCTAGAGGATGTAATTTTTAATGCCACTTTTTAGTTTATCCTACAGAGTCATAGTGCTATTATGCTAAACAACAATTCTGTAATTTCTTGATGGTACATTTTCATGTATTTCACAGGATTTAAACAGCAGAAATCCCCAATATGCTTCTTTATTTTCAGTTTTTTGCTTAGCTCAGTGTTATTTCTAAAGCTAACTTGGAGATTAAATTCTCCATGACCATATAAATTACTTAACATTTTATGCCAGTTCACAATTTTGAACAAATTTACTCCAACCCACCTGATAAGTGTTGGTACTTTATAACTAAGAAGCTGAGGCAATCAGGTGTGCAGGTTGAACCCAGACCAAGGTTATGTCCCCAGCCAGTGCCGATGTGATTTTGCAAAAGCTCACTTTATCTACAAGAATTTGAGAGTGTCCTGTATTGGTCAAAGCTTCCAGGTGGACATCAAGGATAGGCAGCTCTGTAGTGTGCTTGATCCATATCCAGTGGAGATAATGACCCTTTCAAGGTATCTTCACAGATGCTAAGGAAGAATTCACACTTCTCTGGAGCATATTTCCCGGGACTACTTCAGTGGGAGACAGACAGTGCCAGTGCCACCTGCTGAAAGGCTGTAGGCACTCTTAGGAGATGTCAGGGCATACAAAAAAAGGATTTTGATCCAGTCCATCAGGTTTGCATACTTATTTGCTCGAAGGGAGGCTGTGCTTGAGGAGCTTTAGATTTGTCCCACTAAAAACAATTTTGTAAGTGCCCCTGTAAAGTTACCCCTGCTGCCAGACTGCAAACCCCTGCTCCATGCCTGCATGAAAATGCAAGGCAGTTCTCATCTGTCAGTACTGTGTTTGTGCACTGAAAGCACAGGTCATGTGAACCTCAGAGCCTTTTCCCCCTGACTTTTTTGCCCTTACTTTTCACTTCCTCTGAAATCCCTCAAAGACACCATCCTTTGGCTCCTGACCAGCCACAGTAGGTTTACACTTGGAATTTGGGTAGAGCTACATGCAGGACTTGGACTGCAGAGGGGTAGCAAGGTACCCACAGTGCTGTGACCTCAGCCCGAGGCACTTATTTCCATGCTGAAGGGGCAAATGCGACCTGAAGTTCCCACACCCTATAAACTTGTCACCTCCAGGCAGAGTTCCTGCTTCTCTGAGTTGCCTTCTCTTATTTATTCCTAAAGCTTCACCAGATTAATTAAATATAAGTTTTGTAAACCAAGTTAGACCAAGGAGGGATATCCTCTTTATGGCATCCCATTAAAATGGAGACTTTCACAAGAAAATATCCTAAAATTCTTCATTTAAGGGCATGCAGTTCAATTAGTGTTTAACTTTCAAATCACACTACTGTAACTACTATTTTGCAAACATTTAACTTGCATTCACAAAAATATTTGATCTATTAGGAATGTTGGGAAGTGGGAAAAGAAGATTACATCTCTCTGTTTTTTGATGATAAAATGTTTTGATGAAAGAAAAAACATGTTTCTGAAACACAAGGAAATGAATCCTCCAGCATGCCCATTCCATCCAATCCGTTCATTCCCATTCATTCTGGCAAGACATACCAACCTATGGATTTTCAGGAGCAAAGAAACAAACCCATAACCCACCATGAGATAAAGAATGCCCAATCACATTCTTAATAAAAACTCTATGAAAAAACACTAAGTGCTCTCTGCTTTTGATGTGATTATGTAGTCCCTAGGGAGCTGCAGAAGGGACTACACTCAAGGCAAAGAGAAAAAGACTATACGAATCATCTGATTGCAATAAATAATTTTATTGTCATAATTGCTGTTGGAGCAGACCACTCAAAGCACTATGATTTCAAATAGCTCAAATAGTAAAAGCTAAATAGGAAGGCTTAGAATGTAAATACCGCCAGCCACTTAACGGATGATAATAAAGGAATGATTAAGTGTGCAAAAGCAAAGCAGAAAAAAATCCAAGGGATGTCTTGAACGAGAAAAACAAGCCCTTTTAAGGATGTAAAAGAATACATAAAACTTCCTTCAGTGTTTAATGCAGTGGCAAACTAGGCAAGCACTAAAGCAGGATTTACCTGGGCTAAACGAGAATGAACCCGTGAGACTCTGTATTTCACTTTATGGAAGCAAAAAGACAAAATGTTAAAGGGCACATCTAGAACTCACTGCAACATAAAAACGTGTCCCAACACATTGCCATACTAGTTATACATCAAACCAGGGGAAAACGAAATTCGTACTTCCTTCCTTCTGTGTTGCTGCCAAGGGACAAAAATATACCATAGGATAAAGGTTTTCTGCCAGCCCCAGACAGTTACAACATAACATACAATTAACTTTCACAGCTGGTCACAGGCTTTGTCAGAAGCCTGGGGAAAACAAAAAATCCTGTGTGTTGAACCTGATTGTGAATGTACTTATTAAATATATCTCATTAAATCCATCTGAGTTACCCTTGCTGCTAGCTGGGTTAGCTGGCTGATGATAGAACCACATGGGAACAGTACAACATGATCTACCTTGTCAATAAAACCCCTTAACTTCCATGGTCTAAATTGCTTTTATTATTACAGTATATGCAGCCACAGTGAGATAGCTGAAATCATACCTTTTTCCTAAATTTGTCTTCAATCCTGCTCACAACTGCACACACATGCTCACAATTTACCAATGAGAATTACTCCACTACAACATTTGGACCTTGCCTGTTAACTCTCTATGGCCAAAGCTATCACACACACATTCCTATCTGCTGTAGCTATCAAAAACTCTACTACTGTGACAGTTGTCCCTTTTTGGACCCAGGGAAATGAGGGGGGACCAGGAAGTTCCTACTTACTGCTTAGAAATGCTAACTTAGGGGTTTTTCGAATAGCAGAGTGTAAACTAACTTTAAGTCATCTGACAGAAGACTTCCTCCCCTTGTAGTCCTTGCACCCATGCTTCAGAGGTTTGCCACAAGCCTCAGGAGTTTGTGGACTACTCTTTTTTCTGATCTCAGACTAAAATGGGCAGGGTACTTGCGTACACCATGCTAAAGTGATATGTAGCTACCAGACTGGAACCTGACTATGTATGTTGGACTTGGGGAATTTAAACCTGTCTGAATTCATCCAAATTAGTAAGATTTCAATACAGAATCCCCAAACCAAGTTTTTTAAAGGGATGAACACCTAATGCTAATTGGGCTTCTGATTACTGCAGTTATAAACCCAGTCTAGCAGATAGCTATTCATAATTACGAATAATGCAACTTCTCTAACTACATGGATCTGTTTATTTTAATTAAAATGAACAGTCCTGACATTTATCAAGTTGTACCATAAGATAAGGTGGGTACCAGATGAGGTGAATCAAACTGGATTTAATAATTTCAGTTGTCTTCATGTTACTGTTTCCAAATGATCCCCTGGCTGGTGTATTGGCTTCAGTAAAATTAATGAAAATTTTATCATGGAATTGAGTCAGAATATAAACACCAACAGGTGCTGCACATAGAAATATTTTCATCTCTATATCACATCCTGAATAAAACCAAAGATAACTTCAAACTTTCTTTGAAGTGTACTGGCATAGTTTAATGGCCCCAGAAGTAACTTGAAGACAAATTGTGCTTTTTTATCTAGAGCACTGAAGGTGTTGGAGAGTGAGTAAACCATAACTTCACACAGCTAAGGACATGCAAGTATGCTTAACTGTCTTGAATTTCTGTACAGAAAGAACACAAATAAAATATGTTTATGTACACAGGTAGGTGATTCATTTAAAATAACTCCTAGATATGTTAATTCTATTTTTCGTGCTATTTTCTAGGTGTGTCCAGAGGTTGATACTATATGTACAACAGCCCTATGTGAACCATGTACTTTCATATTCTACTTTAATTACGTTTTCACTTGTAATTCACAGCATGATGTTGCTGCTAGCAAGGAATAACACCACAGCCCTCCTGAGACTACTTTAACATAAATACAATCCTGTAGGAAGGCTGTGAATATAATGGATAAAGTGTATATTTAATTTGTGGCTTCACTACAATTCACCTTTAGCTTTTCTCAAGATTTTCTATTTTCCCATACCTGTTACCAGGCAAAGTTAGGTTAGTTCTTAATTGTACTTAACCTTACTTCTTTTCTAAAGCAGATCGTCATGGAAACCAAAACAATATGGAAAAAAAATAAACACAATCAACTGAAACTGATCCATGGACTAGCATTTTGGGAAAAAGAAGGGGCTATCCCAGTGTGTATGTCCATCCATCTAATAATGAGCAATATAAACTTCCCTTCAAAAAGTGGCATTAGTAAGAAGTGGTAGTTTCTTTGCTAACAAAAGCCTCTGCCTCTGTTTCTACATCTGTTTGTACTTCCACAGAAGTTTAGCCTGAGAGCAAGGCATCAGAGACAGCAGTAAACCGTTTAAATAGCCAGCAAGGAATGAAAAAATTGCTCCAAATTTCGCTATAGATGTGTGTAACCCCAGCCTCTCTTAAAAATACACATTTATAGGTCATACAGAATGAACTCACACACAAACTTCTCTTCTAGAAAGTGAAGGACACTGAGGAGTGTTCCCAGGCACAGGGACTGAGATCATCTTTACTCTTAAACATTAGAAGGGTCTCTGGAACGTATTTGGCATTGTCTGACTTCCACTTTTTCTCACAGTTCCCAGGCACAGTTTGGGATATACTATAAGCCAAGGACCACTCCCAAAAGACGGCTCACCAATTTTAGCAGGTAGTAGAGTATAACATGTAATATTTAGTTCCATCTGTCACTGTTACCGTGGAAGGGGTCCATAGAAGAGAATTTTAGTTTAGCAGTGTAATAAACTCTTAAGGAACTCCTGTCAAGTGAATGGAGCTAAGTTAGCTTTGAACTTGGGCTGCTTTGCACATGAGGGAAGCCTTTAGTTTACACGTCAGTATTTATACAAAGAACTGTATTTCAAAGCAACATATTTGATTTAGGTAGAGAGAGATAATCCTTCCATAGCCTTGACAGTTTACTGAACGCACCTGTTTATCTGCTTTGTTGGCATGTTTCACCTCTGTGCAAAGCCCTGGTAGAGGAGAGAAGTTTTTCACTCTTTCAATTAGGAAGCTGTGTTAGGTATAAAAGCTCACTTGATGCATCAGCATTGCTGTGAGTTTAAAAACCAACTAAACAAAAAAGCCTAGCAGATTGTAACATGCTGATTCATAGACAACAAGGCCATATAAAACATAAGGTTCATCACGGTGTTCATGAAACAGAAGCTTCTGTCAGGATCCTGTTACCCAGCAAAAGCCTCATCTTCTTTAGTCTCCTGAAACTGGATATTCAGTCATGTAGAAACTCAGCTCCCCTTCATGCCCATTTGCAATTTATATAATTTAGGAAAAGCTCATTTCTGCATTTCAACAAATACATTTTATGGTTCGATTTCCAGGCTCCTTTGTCAAAATTATGTTCCCACATGCAGAAAGCAATAAACTCAGGCACTTGCAAGATGCCTAGCTGTACCTGAAGTACCCAGCTCACATACAGACAGCTATCTGTGCTGTGCAGATAGATGAGTGCTTTCTGCCTACAGTTGACATATAGCTCTGAACTTCTAGGTCCTGGACCTGGGGACTGCTCTAATTCCGCTCAGCATTTCACTTGCCATTTTTCCTCCCTTGTGAAAGACATTCATAAGGGAGATTCTTCATTGTTTCCAGTGGCTGCTTCCTTCCCCCAAACCATTTTTACTTCCTGTGGTATCCTCTCTAACCTGCACAGTTTTATCCGTCCCAAATCAAGCTTCTGGATGCTTCATTCCTGCTTTTGTCATTAGAACACTCACCTCTGCCTGGAAGAGGAGACTTCAGATAAAAGTTGTTATGTGCTCCCAGATCGTATTAATTATTCACCTTGATAAGTGCTTCTAAAAAGGGAGGGAGACAAAAAATATTCTATAGTTTTTTTTATAGTATTCTAGAGGCATATATCTTTCCCCAGAACAGTTCCTAGTCACATTTTTAATTATAAGAGCCTCTGCCTTCCAAAGAGCAGGACTAGCTCTGCAAAGATAAATTAGTTCCTAAGGAAGTCTGAGAGAATATAAAAGAGTGTCCCTCTGAGATCACAGTGAAGGTAAAAAGGAGTTTGTAATAGCATCATATCCTAATGGAGTTCTTCTGCCAGGCAGGAATAACTCCACAGGCAATATTATAGATCACACTCAGGAAAGAACTCATGTGGCCTGAAACTGAACTTCCTCACATGATATCAAAATGTGCTCCCATTGCCTTCAGTACGGAAGTACCTACTTTCAGTGAATTTAAACACTGCCGAAGCAGCGCAACTATTTATACAAAAGAAACACCAACCAAATATTTACACAGTGGAAAAAAAAGTTGCAGACGTTGGCAACAGAGAAACTGCAGAAGCTGTGTGACAGGAATGTTCTGTGACTTAGAGTTTTGTATTAGTTTTGCCTGTTAAATGCAGTGCATCAGACATCACTGAGAATGCCTGGTTTGAGTTATAGTTATGGTGCAAGTCCCCTCTGCTTTCCAGAAGGGAAAGCAAGCACCTAGCTAAGCCTCACCAGGTCTTGGAAGAGCTTTTCCTTTCTTGAATTATGCATATCCATAGGTCCTCACACTCCAAAGAATGGCAAAGTGTATTTTAAGGATACACAACCTTTAGCAGTGACATATAGCTACTTCAAGCGTGAAAGACTACTGGTAGTTCATGTGGTACCATGCAGCTGCAGCATTTGAAGACAGGGAAATCATGGCTGAGGACAGAAAGGTGAAGCTACTTCATATATTAGCCAGGAGATTTTTAATGTCGGTGCTGCTCTGACAGAAACATGACTTTTGAAGTCTGGCTTTGAATATTCAGCATGTAGCAAGCTGAAGGGAATTCAATTTATTCAGTGCAGAAAGGAGAAGCAAAAACTCAGTTTACCACAGCAATTTTAGCAACTGAAGCTGGAAATGCTGCCAGCTGTGATATTTTAAGTTTCATCTGAAAACCTGAAAATGCCACTACCTAATCTAAGCACTATCACCACTGCAAGAAATGCCTAACACTCCCTTCAAGTGCTCTCCCGCAATGCTGTGAACTGCCTGAGAAGGCAGGAGGGAAATTTTATGCATCACCACAGCTGGATTGTGACATTTCCCCAATTATATGCTTTTTCAGCCACCAAAGCAGCCTCAGCATTTCAGAGTCACAGAATATTCTGAGTTGGAAAGGACCCACAAGGATCATCGAAGTGCCTTGGCACATTGTCCTCTGTCCTCAACTTCCTTCCAAAGACCTCATCAAGAGCCTTTGTGGAAGGGAATCTTTAGAAGATGTTAGGCCTTTGAAGGCATGCCCTGACCCCATGTTTAGTGTGGTCACCTTCCAGGCCACTGCAACCTCCCATGATCAGTGGAGCAGTAGCATTTCTACAAAGACACTATCCTTCCTTCACAGTGAAACTGGTGGCCACCCTCCTCGCCATCTGGGACAGGACACTAAGCTTTGGAGCTGGAAGTGGGAGAATAAAGTCAGTGCAATAAAGCAAGATAAAAATTATAAAAAGAATTAGTTACTTCTTAGAAATACATACGGAGCAGGTGGAGCAGGTAGAGCAGGTGATTGGGAGTCTGGAGAAGGTGTGGAAGACCATGAAGATGTGTGGGGAGATTTCCTATAGGATGAGCTGGATTGGGGCTGCTGTGAGGTGACACACCAGGCATAGCTCCCTCACCCCTGTAATTCTGTCTGGTAAAAATAGCTCTCTGAGTGAACCTACCCCATTCTTCTCTCAGTGTGATCAGTCCTTCCAAGGCACCTTTAGGACACTGTGGGATCGCACATTAAATCCCACAATTAATGACGGGATATCTGGGAGAAGAAAAGGTGATTTAAAATTGAGCCTTCCCTTCTAGTCTGAAATTATTGTTGTGATTCAATTCTCACACGACAATTGGTAGATTCAGCAATGACATTGCAGTCCTTGGTTAACTCCAATGCAAGCTAGTGGTGAAATAAAATAAATAGGCAGAGAAAAAAGAAAGAACCCTGAAAGCTGGTGTTATTTGGCTTACAACATCAAGAATCACTAGATATACAATTGTCAATGTTCTTCTGAAAAAAAAAAACACTTTTATTAATATTTAGTGGACTCGTAGAATAGTATTTATCACTTTATGTATCACATCATCAACTATAAACAATACAATTGATAGTGTGGGAGTACTAGGAGATGAAAAGTCACTATAAATGAATGGAGGAAAAGCATCCCTAAGAGCATATATACAGCTCACAACATCTCTTGCATCAAAACAGTCCCTTTCAGAGTTTAAATGAAGAGTTGCAGGGTAATTTTACATGACTAAAGAAAATGAAGTCCTACTGAGAGCAAAGAGCTGTAGAATGCTTTGGTCTTCTATCTAATGAAACCATTAAAATGAACCTATTTTTCTCTTTATAATGGAGAATATATATCCACATGTGGATGTGACTGAAAAGCAATGACAGCTGCTTCAATGCAAGGAATAAGAGGCTGCAAAAAGAAGGTGAACTAACTCTGGAAGGGTCAAGGGCTATAATTTTTAAGTGTTGGGCCAGAGAAATCTAAGCTGAAGTCCATATTCAGGAAAAAGAAACTATCAGCTAGAGGCTCACGGCAAAAAGATTGTGTTGGAAATGCTTTACTTCAACAACCTCTATGTAATGTGAGAGACTCCTGAAACAGGCCTCAGCTGTTGTCAGCTTCACCCTTTCAAGATCAATACAGTAATAGCAACAGCCTGGTGCTCTGTATCAAGCTCTTCTGAGAAGCTCTGAGACTGATGACTTCATGTGAGTTTATCAAATTTTGGAGTCTGCTTCAGGCTGGTCTGGAAGACAGAGCACACAGGAAAAGAGGAAAGTCATGGAGATAATATTCATCTGATCATTTCCCTTAGGATATTCCTGGCTCAGCTTTTCATGGAAAAGCTTTCTTTCCAAATTAAACTCATCTATACTTCATACTACAAAACCAGGACTGTTTTCTGAGTGTCTTAAAGGCTCAGGAGACAATGTACTTTACTTGTTTGCCATCCAATCCACTGCCCAACAAGGCATTAAAGTACTATCTTCCAGCCACACACAGACATTTTATGGCAGGAACGAGAACATAAGAATGTAAAGCTCTTAAATATTGGATATATTTTTCAGACATAGTAAGTATTTCAGAAGAACTGGATCCAAGGTTTCTCATGTTTACTGAGTAATGGAGTCTCTTGCTTCATACTAAAATATGCATTTACTGTAGTGCATTACTTTGCACATGCTCTTAAGTTGTCCTTCAGTCACACACTGTGCTTTTGGTCCATCAGACTGCCCCTGCATTAGTTAAGTGTGGAAGCAATATACTCTTTTCTGGCCATCAGCACTGCAAACCACTCATGACATTGTAATCCAATGTGACTGTCCTATTACCTTGGGCAGCATCTGCTCTTACCTATATCTTCTTTAGTCCCTGGCCCTAATCACACCACAAGGTACAGATTCTTTCAGAATGTGTTATCTATACATTTCTGAATATGCTTTCAAAACAGTAGCAATGTATGCTGTGCACACTTCAGCTTTGTTCAGAATATTTTATGATCATTATTTAAAAGAGCAACACTGCTTATCCTACAACACCAGTGCTCTGAGGTTCATAACTAAATCAGAACAAGATAGGCAAGAGACATGCAGGGAGAGGATTGGGTTTGTTTATTTCTTTCAAGGAGAGCAATACAGAATGTTCAAATTTGTATGTAGTTGGTACAACAGAATCTAATTTATTTCTAAAATATCTGTGTTGTAGATTTATACATAATCTCTACAAAGCACATACTCCTTTTGTATTCAATAATAACAAGTAAGTTTATCTTATATCTCAAGAATAAAATGCATATGTTTTTAAGTTCTTTCATGTTGCCAGTGTTTGGGTATCTGTAAAGAGGAATCAGGTCCTACGAGAGACAGGTTTTCAGAATTCTTGCTTGATTTTTCATAAAAAGTTTGCACATAGGAATGTAAGAATACAGACATTAATAACTACCGAAAAGATATTTGTTTCCTAATAGCTATTAGGACAGGGAGACAGTATGAATCATTTCTTACCTGCTTCTTCAAAGTACAAAATCTGAGAATTTGATTTAAGCATTAATATGTTCATGTGACCAATGAGTCTCATCACCATGAGAACTGAAATCAGTGTAGATGATATGTCAATGTTCACCATTTCAAATGTTGTGCCAGATACATATTATGGTTTTTTTTCCCATAGCATCAATCAGAAAATGCACAATAACATTAAAATCATTGATATTTAAATAGAGCCTGAAATAACAAAATTTTCCAGTCACTAATCAGCATGAAATGTATTCACTTTGCTTCTATTTATATCAATTGAAGCTAGATAGTAGATATTTGATTCCTCTTATCAGCCAGTAACTGTGAGAATTCACCAAAAAACAAAGCAAGAGAAGACAAAGGATACTTTTCTGGCATCATTTTTATTGCTAAGGAAACCATCTCCTTTTACAACAGGCTACAATACTTATTATATTTCTGGTGTTTATTACATTTGCTCCAGTACAGTTCATTTCATTGCATGGCAGCAGAAAGAATTTAAAGTCTCATCACTAGTAATGGATACATTTAAAAGCACTGCCTGGTAACTGATTTTGTTTCTCTGAATTTCATTATATAATCTGCATATATTTCTTTTTCTGACAGTTGATATTGTTCATAGGCTGAAGTTTTTGACACATCTGTTTACATACGACTCAGTGACTGGGAACAAATACCAAATTTGTATATAATACATGCAGTGCACTGAGGAACGAGTCCTTTTTTTATTATTATTGCTTTCAAGCAACAGTACATACACAAGGGTGTGTAACTTGCCAAGTAGGACACTGCAGTGGGATGAATATGGCAGATTATATGAGCTGTAACATTGTAACTGAACATCTTCCGTGCTGCATGGTCAGGACAATAACGTTAAACAAAAGAGGGCAAAGAAGTCAATTGAGAAACAAGAGCCCTGCGTGACCACATTACTTAGTTGCTAGCCTGCTCTGTTTGGGACTGTTTCAACAGGATTTCAAGGGATTTTTCCTTGAAAAATCTGCTCTAGAGGAGTCAGATGCTAAGTATGATATATACAAGCACTTTAATATACCCATTTGTATGGCCTCTTTAATATATCCATTTATATGTAACTCATAGTATATCTACATCACAAAATGGAGGGTTTTGAAGAGATACGCAGAGTCCTGGCAATCCAAGTGCTTGAATGGGCCAGTGTAGGCACTGCTGCCCAGTGTTACACAGATTTTCCCAGCTGGTGACCAGGTGCAGCCCAAATGTGTTGGGTGGCAGAGCTGATTGCACAGAGAGATCAATTCCCGACCTAAGGTGACACATTACAAGTCACTGCCTGATACCTTGTAGCCCACAGTGACTGATGTTAAAGTATAGTAATTTGCCAGCAAAAGAGAATCGTCTTCTAGTGCTTAATTAGTATGGAAATCATGAGGAACCTTTTGAGAAAGCTAGACTTCCTAACAATATCTACTTGACGTTTTGATTCATTTCTACTGCTGAACTTTCTATTCTGCATCTTGAATGTTGCTTAGAAAAGTCCCATGATATCATTTCCTTTAATCAAGACTTTTTCTTTCTTAGCCTGGAAAAAAAAAAAAAAAAAAAAAAAAAAGGAGGGGATAAGTCTGACACTTTCTCCCTCCTAAAAGATGTGACACTTGCACTCTTTGTTAGTCCTACCTTCAATAACTGCATTGATATTTTTGGACATGACATGCAACGTGATCGTGACTAGCAAGCAGTGATTTAATCATATTGGCTTCCACAAGTGTTTTCTGTCTCCTAATATTGTTTGCCTACAGAGCTAATGATAACATTTTCTCCAGTCATCTCAGCTAAGTCTGCTCTGTTGCACACAGCCCTGTTCAGTGTGTAACCACATGACATATTCTTGGAACAGAGTAGAATAGGCTGTTGTATGGGCTTTTAAGGCTTTGCTGCCTTTGATGAATGACAGTATAAAAATCTATGGGAAGAAGAGGCAAAAAAGTTATCCATTTTCTTCATTCTGGTTTTGTAACATAATAAAATTCACCAAACATGGCCTTAATTTTACAAAATAAAATATTGCTAAAATGTCAAGGTTCAGTCCTACCTCGACTCTAACCTCAGACTAAGCAAGATAAATTTGGCTTGTAGAATAAATAATCATAATATTTAAAAAATAAATCGAAGTAATCATATCCAAAAGGTCACGTACAGCAGCAGGGTTCATTTGGCACTTCGAGGGACAAATCCCTCTGGCCTACCGCATTTCACAAAGGAAACGCTGGCAGTACTGCCAGATGAAGCACTTAGAGGTGAAATACTTATGCACTGTGTGCACCTAGGGAAAACTGAGACTGAAGGCATTTCTTCTCCACACACATTTGCATGGCCCAATATTCAACTGTTACGTCAACAGAGAGTATTGTGGGGGGCCTCAAACCCCACCTCAATCCAACCACGATGGATGGACCACCTGAAAGATTTCATTGTGTTGTTTTCAAAGCTATAGTATTTACAATGTAGGTAGAGTATTTCCATACTTCTCCAAAAATAACATATATCTCCTGTGGCTGGGGTTTTCAAGGGCAGCCAGGGACTCACACCTGCTGCTGAGGCTTTGCAAGACATTAGATCCAAAATCCCTTAAAGCTTAGAAAAATGCCAGACACTGTACCTCATCCAGATATATTTTTTTTTCTCGAATATAGCACAGACAATAGCATCCCCAGATACCCAGATCTGGCATTTCTTTGGATTTTTCCTCTGTCACCTGCCTGTTTGCTTCAGCTCTACTAGCTTGCACTGCCCTGGGGATGTAGTCCAGCACCTTGTCTTATCTCCTCAAGTGAAGAGATAAAAAATGTTCCTGTACTTCATTTCACTGCATGGGTACTTTCTCAAAGGAAGAGCCCCACACCCTCTGCAATGTCCTGAGTCCTTCCCTCTTAAAAAAAACTCCTTCATGCAAAGGAAACCTCACATTTCTCTCCCTTCCCAAGGTCCTTTTGCCCAGAGTTTCACCTTTGGAGCACAGCTGGGTGTAATGGCTTCAGGTAGCCCATTTTGACTGCAGTGATGGGTAGATGCCAGGGTTTGCCCAGCACTTTTAGAGAACCCTTAATGCTGCTGATGGTGTTGTTGTAAAAGGAGGACATGGGGCTGTAAAAATGGACATTTTGTTCCATCGGGAAAGCAAAGGAGAATATCAGCATTTGGCTACTACCAGCACCAGATGGAGGGGAGAGAGAAAACGTTAAACAGAACACCACCAAAGCACTAGTGCAGTCAGGAGAGGTTGATGAAGTGGCTTGTTCTTCCCCTGATTTCCTGAAGGTATAGTTGCTCAGGACTTATAAAATTCTCTTGTTAAATTTAAAGGACCTTAGGTCAAGCCCATTGTAGTGTGGAGTGCTTTTCCCATATTGCTGGCAAATAAATCATGTTGCTTTTTGACATTTTCCGTGCTTGATAAGCAGTTGCCGTGTCTTTCACAGTGGTGTGAGGCTTGTCAGATTGGTGCAGCCTACATCAAAGAGAAATTTTAACACAAATGCCAGCTTTCTGTAAAAGCCTTCCTTCAAGGGAGACTTGTTCCCTTTACATTCTCTGCCACTCTGAGGGGGTCTGTTAAAGTAGTGGAATATTTGTAGATTATAGAAAGGTCCTATTATTTGGATTTAAACATTTTATTTTAACACTTCATGTGTATTTAGGCAGTTACAGGGTTTCAACCACTTAGACTGATCTTTTTAAGTCAGGTGGGAGCCGTATTTGTCACTCCCTCAGAACAAAGCAAAGCAGATGCACAGCAGTTTTCCATCCTTGTTTTATATTCCACAGCCCACAAACACTGTCTGGACAAAAGCATAAAGTTCAGTAAAATTAACATTGCACAAAATCACACTGAGTTTCCATGATTTCTTCCTTTCTCATGTAAATTTGCCTAGGAATAATCCTTTTAATTAGAGTATAACCTCCGAGGTGACACATATATTGCACAGTCGTATTTCTTTCTCAGATATTTCTCTTCTGCAGCAACATATTTCTTACCGAGTGAATTTTGTGACTCCTGACTACCCATTCAAATGAAATGGTAGAATGAAACAGCAAAATCAACAAAATGTATATTAAGTCTATTCATCACTGAGTCAGTTGCAAAAGTATCTAAAGATGTCTCTCTGCCCACCATTTTCCCATGACATGGTCACCTAAATTCCTTTATTGTTCCATGCCTTTTAACAAAGGTAGTATCCTGGGATCTCTATCTATTTCTAATTATATTTGGGTTTTTTTCTTCTTTCAATATGCTAGATTTATCTAGTCATAACTTTGTCTTACTTGTTGCTGAATCTAAAGTGAATTAGGTAACACATTTAGTTTTACTGTTAATAAAGAGAACTTATGTTATAGATTCTCTAGATATTCTGCCTAAATTTTCGCTTGGTAAAACTTGTTGTGAAACAGCCTTCTGGAACTCGGTAATTTCCTCTCATCCTCAAATTTATTACAGCTGTATATTTTGATCAGCAAAACAAATTAAGAATAGGTTGGCCTGGTTTAAAGAGAAATATTAATGTCATGTATAAATTAATTCACTACACTCCACAGTGCTAAATGTAAATAATTTCATTAGTCACTATCTACCTAATTAAAAAAAAAAAATCAGAATCTTCTCGAAATAGCACTATATGTCACTTTTAAATTGATTCTTACACATTACATTGCAAGAGAGTCATCATTACACTTTCATTTTAGGTCATTTTGTGTCTGTGACCAATAGTTTGGAAAATTCTACTTTCAGCAGAATTATCTGCCTCCAAATTGTATCATAATACAACTTCCAAGATGCACACCACGCACAAGAAAATTGTCAGTGTACTCAGCTTCATAACTTCTTGCAGCAATTTCTTTGACATCAAATATACTATTTTCAGAAATGAGCAGGATGTCAGTTGCTCTCAGATCAAATTCTTGAGTTTTGAGCCTCTCTTAGAGACATATTGGCCTGTTTGAAGCCACAAGAATGTTTCTCCACCTCTTCCCATCTCTCATTCACCCCACTTACTGTCAATAAATATATCCCTTTTTTACTTTTTTTTTTTTTTTTTTTTTTTTTTTTTTTTTTTTTTTTTTTTTTTTTT
>NW_020955558.1:506064-507187 GCF_003031625.1 Empidonax traillii | reverse complement strand
TTTTTTTTTTTTTTTTTTTTTTTTTTTTTTTTTTTTTTTTTAATCTTTCTAACCTTTTACCTATTTTTGCACATCCAGTCCATGGACTTGTCTGGAACTCTCCCAGTCAGCAGCACCGGCTAAGAACACACCTATTTAATATGTAACAGTCTTGACTCTCCATGCCTTTGGGGACCCAAGTAGGGGGACATGGTTTGCTGTGACTTATTTTGAAAACAACAAAAAAAAAATACAATGAAAACCCTTCAGTCTTTTTGAAGGGACATTTTTTTCACTCAAGCCAGAACACTTCTATAGAATCATAGAATGTTAAGGGTTGGAAGGAACCTTAAAAACCATCTAGTCCCAACCCCCTGCTGTCGTGCCAGGGACACCACTTACTAGACCAGGTTGCTTATTCAATCTGGCCTTGAACACTGCCAGAGATGGGGCATCTACAACCTCCATGAGCAACCTATTCCAGTGTCTCACCACCCTCACATTAAAGAATTTCTTTTTAAAGGTTTGTTCAGATTCAGAAAACAAGCTTTATTTATTAAAGTGCTGCTACTTGAAGAGCTAGAAAATTCTTCTCGCGGCCAGGAAAAGGCGCTGCTGTCCCTTTCCAGTCATGCTACAGAGCATCTCTACCACAGCTTTGGTTTGAAAGCCCTCAGCACTGGTCTGGAAAGATGGGAGCAAGTGCTTGTGGCTGGCTGGGGTGAGTAACCTCTCTCATCTGTTCAGAAGTATGCTTTGCTCTGGTGGCAGGGCTGAGCAATGGTGCTCTAGTCACTCATTACACAGTGAGGTGCACGCATGGAATACAGGTCAGTATTAAAAGGCATACAAGCCCTTTCAGCATGTCATTTTCCTGAAAAGTTACATCTGAACTTTGATAGTCCCAGTGCAGAACTGGCGGCTCCCAGTGCCGTGGCCTCACCTGTCTTTGCAGTGCTGCGACCCTGGGAGGTGACTCCAGAGTAAATGTAGTAAGTTCATTCTTGTTCCAGCTGCAGAATCACCACATAACTGCACAAAACACTCTAGTGCTGAGACCAGAGCATGAGTGTCACCTGCAAATTCATACCACAGCTTGCATATTTGTTGTATTAGCTAACTAATGCTCAGCCTTCTAGTGACT
>NW_020955558.1:455331-505772 GCF_003031625.1 Empidonax traillii | reverse complement strand
AAAACTGGCGGCTCCCAGTGCCGTGGCCTCACCTGTCTTTTCAATGCTGCGACCCTGGGAGGTGACTCCAGAGTAAATGTAGTAAGTTCATTCTTGTTCCAGCTGCAGAATCACCACATAACTGCACAAAACACTCTAGTGCTGAGACCAGAGCATGAGTGTCACCTGCAAATTCATACCACAGCTTGCATATTTGTTGTATTAGCTAACTAATGCTCAGCCTTCTAGTGACTATAATAAATGCTGAGGTTTTCCAAAGTAAAACTAGTTGTTGTCAGCATAGTGGAGGATGGGGGGCTAGCTGTAGCCCTAGAAATAGTCACTGACTCCTGAAATATTAGCTCTGTGTTATAGCAGGTCTATATTATATAGCAAAAAAAGAATGATTCAATATCCAATAGTGGTTTGGTGTTTGTTCTGTTGAAGTCAATGCAATGTACAGCAGACGAAAATACTCATTAACTTCGCCTCATCTTTACCGGAAAAGACATTGCTTACTCTCAAATAATCCCACAGGCTTCAGGATGTCACTCAATATGACAAAATAAGACTCTACCCTGGGGAAAATCAATAGGTTTTCTGTAAATGATTTTAAGATAAATATCTCTTCGGTGGAACTGAATAGTTCGTTTACTGTGAAATCGAAGCACCATGTAACACACCACAGAATACTAAAGCATAATGAAACAGAAAGTTGGTTCTAAATGTAGTCTTTCCTTATATTTTGGGGACAACATATTTTATGGAAGTTGCACTTCTGGATTCTAGTAAAGAATATGGCCCTTTGTGTCATTTTAGCATCTTGCACGAATCTTAGTAGACAGACTCTATAATCCAAAAATCACAATCAATGCCTTGTTACGCCATTGAACAGAGAAAGGGTTCTTTGACAGGATGATTTGGTGTTACACATGCTAATGTGAGCCATAGCATCTGCAGAATAGCTCATGAATACCCCCAATACTGTTCAGCACTCTAGTCAGAGATGTGTTTTACTTAGCTATAGTGCCAAGATGCCGTTTCATTAACCTTATTTCTCTTTCTTTTCTGTAAGGCATAATTCTGTTGTAGCTTAGACTCACCAGGATACGTCATGGATACCAAGTAGAGTAAATAGTATTAACATAATATGCACAGTCTGTGCTTCCAATTTCCATGCTTCACACAGGAAGATGTGTAATGACTAAAGTCTGACAGTTTAATTTATTCAGCCCAATGAGACTGGTTTGTTAAAAAACCTTTCAATTTCAGATTCATTTTCCTTTTCTTAAACCATGAAGAAGGAAATAATTTACTTCCCTCCTGCCTTAATTTTTAACTGACCTGTGTTGCATATGGTTAATAGAAGAGCTCAGATTTTTCAAATGTCAACAGGATCTCTGCCTCTAGTCTATATTTAAAATTCCAACCACTTTTTGGTATTGACCTCATGCCATGGTCTCTCAAAGTCAAAGAACAAACGAGTTAAATGTATATTCAGGAAAAGAACAAAGTTAGAAACTCTACATTAGAAGTGAGTTTTCAGGATACTAAGAGGTAGTTTGTTATAACAGGAAGGAAGCTGTTTCATCTTCAATTTTAGCAAAGCTAAACAAAAGAGAACCTGTACTGTGTCAGAAGTTGATGGAAATAAATTCATTGCAAAAATACACAAGTATAAGTGTACACTTCTGGAACTAGGCTTTTTCAGGCAGACCTTTCCTAAAACCTCAGTTTAAGTCTCCATCACAGGTTTGCACTGTAATCCTAAGCGAATCACTTATGACCAGATTTTTAAAAGTATTTAGACACCAAATCCCATTAGACATTTTTCTGTCTGTAGCCACTTCAGTTACTTGGAAAAAATCAGCCTCTCTGTCATAAAATTCTATTGCAGGGAGTATGAACATGCTGACTTTGCTCGGAGGTGTGCTGGAAGCACATCAAATACAGGAGTAACTGATAACTTTATTAAATTAAAATACAAAGAAAGTTTTCCTTGCAAATCTCAACTTTCCAACATTCACGGAATTCAGACTTAGAATTTTGCTTTCCGCAGTGTTCAGTTGTTGATTTCTACCAAACTTCACCTTCAGTTGTAACAAAAGGTATAATAATTAACTATGTCAGAACAGTTAACCTGTACAGATCACATTACAGCCTGAAGGCTCTCAAGTTCGTCTACATGTGAAAAAGTTTTGGACTGTGCTACCAGTATAATTATTCTGATGACTGAACTGCTCCTGTTACATTATGTCTCTTTCAACACCCATATTTTTAACCCTTTCAAAGCTATTGTAACCTAAATCAAAACACTGAACTTTCTTACTTGAACTTTCTGTGAGGTTACAGTATCCACTTAAAGATGGGTGATCTAAGTCATGTTTCTTTATTTTTGTCACACAGTAGGAAAGCACATAAGTAGTTTTCTCCATGCAGTTGACAAATAGCAGTTCTTGAAGTCACAGATCACAATCCTGAATCCTGTAAACCACACTTCACCTTAAACCAGCATACACTCTCCACACAATCAAGCCTCCAGACTCCAATACAAATTCCCCATACTGGCCTCCTTGGCTAGCACTGAAAGCAGCTTCTGATGACTGAAATGATCCAGACATTCAACTGTGCAATCCAATATTCCAGTCACATTCTGAAGTGGAAGGGTTTTGAAAATTCAGGGTATAATTGGACAGGCAAATTGAGCTTAATGTCATTATTAATAAGAGAAATACAGAAGGGTCCCTCAATGGCCCAAAATATGCTCTTTTTTATTACTTAATGCAACAATATTCTGTTGAGCAAGTCACCATTTCCCCCTCTTTCTTTCACAATAAAAAAATCAGTTCATTTCCTTCCTAATACAAATGTAGCATCTAATTGCTTCACAGATGTGCTGTGCCACAGGTGTCACTACAAAAGAAATCTCTCTGTTGATCAAAGATCTCTATCATGTTATTGTTTCTCTCCTGTGAGAGGTAGGCTGACAGCACTCACCCACAGCATTTGTTCTGGCTCTGCTAGACTAATGTCAGTGTATCTGAAGGTGCTATGCCTTGCAAACACGTTTGATTCCTGGGCCAATACCAGCTATTTGTTGAAACCACCAATACTGAACACAGTTTTACAGTCATGAGGGTAGAGATACATAGAAGTAACCTTGAAAAAATCAGCAGCTTGTAATAGCGACCAAACTTGCAAGCAGACCAAACTTGACAGCAGATTGATACACATCCAGTATAATAAGAAGTTGTATACATGTAATACTAAGTTATTTTAAACAAGGGCCAAAATGCCCTATAGCCACTGACTACCTATGCAGTCATGCATGAGATTTGGACCATGTAAAATATTCCATGAGGAAGAGTCTCTCCAAGAAATTTGGCTCCATCATAATTGTACAACTTTGAAATATCCATCTTGGGAAGGTTTTGCCTTTACTAGTGTCTCATCAGGTAGAATTACACAGTAAAATTGAAAATGAGTGTTGAAGACACCTTTCTTTTTAAAGTGCTTTTCACTTAAAGACAAAACAGGTCAAAGACAGGAATTGAGGTTTACATAAACACCCTAGGGGAAACTCCCAGCAACCTGGTTTTTGAAGGCAGTGACCCATTAACAGCTTGTAGCTCTTAAATAGCAAATCACATCAGAAGCAGGAATTAACTCTTCAGAAATTCTTTTAATAATGTAAGGCCTGCTAATGTTGCTTGTCAGTGCTGTAGCAAACAATAGGTCTTCCCTGATTAGAGGTGAATGGGAAGATGTCCAGCATCACCAGGGAACACACAGACTGTCCAAACTGGGACGGTTTTTACTATGCTTTTGCACTAACTGGATCAAAATTTGTTAATATATTTGACAGGTACATCATTTCACATCAGTCTGAAATATAGTGTCACAACAGGGCAGATAACAAGAAAGTGCTTTCACTCAGAGATGAGTGACTAGATTACTAGGTGAAGAACTTGGAGAACCTCAAGAGTATTTTCACAGTCGTCTGTGGGGAAGAACAAAGAGATAGGACTGCAGAACTGCCTAACTCTCCCCTCTTATAAATACAGGTGAGCAGAAATTTCTCACTCAAGTGATTTTTTGACTGCCAAGTGCCATATTGTCAGAGCTGATGTGTTAGTGAGGAAAGGGCTTTGTTTTCAACAAATACTTGTCCCTAAAAATATTTTGAGAAAAAACCTGCACATTTTGAACCTGTCAAAATGTCTAGTGGCATCACTATTAATTGGGATATTCCAACTCTAGTAAGTTGTTTATTTGGAAATTCAAGCTACTCCAAACTATCAAAACTAAGCAACAAAGAATAAATAAGATTCCCTATGTAATTTTGCTCATGAATATATTTCAAGATTTTAATTTTTCATCCTGATTGAGCAAGGGCCAAACCTGATATTAAAAAAGGAAGTTAATGGAAGAAAAACATTTTGCTTCTAAAAATAAGTTGCAGTTGATTCCCAGTTACTCCAGTATGCAGAAACCTGCAAGCATCAATCTAACAACTTGTGCCACACCAAGTGACCTTTCCTGAACTCCTGTGCATTTGCTTTGTACAGAGCACTTCAAAGACTCACAGGAGATGTCTATTTTTCCAGCATTCTTTCTTTACAGACATTTTTCAGGTGGTCTTTTTCCAAAGTTCACATATACTGAAATAGCACAGGTGGTGTTCATCATCTCTCAGCTTGCAAGGTGTGGCAGCTTCTAGGGCTCCACCATGGGCTGACCTCACTAATGCAAATTAATGGGAAGGTGATTTGTAGGTTCAGATTTCTATAATTTGTCTGTAAGGGCCTAGAAGATACTGCATTGGCAGAAGAGTAGCAGTCAACAGCTGTCTCTTGTTATTCACGTCCTTTAATTCTTCCTTCCCTCCTCATGGCTTCCATTTACTGTTTCAGCAATGAGGGAAGATTAAAGAACTGCCAAAGGTGAGAAATGAAAAATGCAGAAATGAAAGGAAAGGCTGCATGGGCAGGATGCTCGTAGATGACTTTCTAGAGCTTGCCCTGAGTTAAAGGTCAGAAGCTTAAGAGAATGGGGAAGAAGTATTCCCCATATTCCCTAGTACTCTTAATTTCATCCTCAAAAAAAAAAAAAAAAAAAAAAAGTGGGGAGAGGAACATGTCAAACTGTGCTCCAAGAAGGAAGAAGTAATAAAGGATAAAAGAAATAAGGACAAAAAGGAATAAAACAAGACAGAATTGGAGTTGTTTCCAAAAGATATGGGGACCTAATAAAATTTTATAATATTCGGTGCAAATAGCATGAAAGGACAAGTGAGAACTGCGTGTAACTCTACTTACAAGAGACAGAAATTTAACAAAGCCATGCATTGCAATTACTACTAGCAAATTAAAGAACAAATTAATATTTCCTGGGATTAAGTTCCTTATAATGTACTACTGGTGTTTCCTAAAATTTCACCTTAACTTATGATTAAGCTCTGCTCTTACAGACAGGAAGAAGAAAAGACTCCAGGACAACCATAGCTTTCCACAAGTATGTAACCATGAGATATTTATATTAGGAGGACTTTGTGAGAAATATGTTTTTCTTTGAATAATTCACAGGGTAAATGATTTGATTTCAGATAACAAGTTGAAGTGGTAGGGACACTGTTTTAGGGAGAGACTATTTCTCTACAAATTTTTTTTCCAGTGCCTGCTGTACAATGCAACTTTTCAGGCATGTCTCTATGTTTGCAGTAATACAAGGGTATCCATGCAGGTGAGAACTATTCTGAAGGTAAAGAAACCATCTCAACTTGACCTTTAGTTCATTGGCAGTGTTTTTTCAAAACACTGTGTTACATGTTTTTAACCTGTTTCCTTGGGCCAGTGGAGGAACAGCATGCTGTATGTTGTATCTTTGTTCTCTGTATATGTAGAACTTAGACCTGTGTGGCATTGGTACACAGCTACAGTTCCCAGCCTTCACAGCAATAAGACGACAATATTTAAAATTAGAAAGTGATGTGGTAATGATATCAGCTGGGAGGAAGACTTTTGTAGTGGTGGCCTTAAAGCTGAGCCTGCCGATCCTGCTAATTTGTTGTGTCAGCACCACCTGCTGGTGCCTCACGCTTTTTGCTTCGTAATGGAGGCAGAAGGTTTTCCCTTTACATTTTATTTAATCTCTAACAATACTTGAGGAGGCACTAGAAAGAAAGTGTTTTGTTTCCTAAACTCTTCTGGTAACACAATAAACAATTTGTGTTGATATTACTTGTTTTAGGGAGAACAGAATAAGAGGTCTACCCAAATCTCTTAAATTCTGAGCTAGGCAAACTTTGCTCTGAAACCAATAGACAGGATCTGGGGAATTGACTTCTGGGTTGCATCATTTTTTACATGTTATCTGGTTCATCACATTTTTGTAACTGAAACAAAATTGGATTCATCAGCACAATGAATGATTCTGGAAAGATTTGTACACACACTATATTTCATCAGTTGTGATGTTTCTAAGGGAGGGTTCATCTCATCTAACACAAGCATATGCAGAGTATGTTCCTGACTCAGCTGAGTGGGTCTTCTATTATTAGCAGATAAAATATATAAATTTTTGTATTAATTTGAAGTTGATTTGTCCTTTCTTTTTGCTAGATAGCAAAATCTACCAAACAGATGCCCAAGTGAAGTGGAGATAACTTATTCATGCATCAGAAAAGGGAAATGTAGTGATAATGAAGTCTGTACATTCTTCTGGGAGGCAGACAGGCAGACACGCAGCTATGAACACGCCACAGCAGATGATGTCCCTGGTCCAAGTGATGGATCAAAAGAGGTAGCTAAGAGGCATCACAGGGGAGATAGGCCATTGCAGTGCAAGGGTGCTGGGAACACAGAAATGCCAATGGTACTTACAGAAAGGGCTGTAGGTTCTGAAATGGTCTTAGGGAGGACAGGAGAAGGCAAGAAGCTGATATTTTGGCTTGGAACTGGAGAGGGCTATAAAGGGAGAAATGGAAATAGGGAATGCAGGATATAGATTTGTGGGAATTTGGCTTCCTTAGTTCTGTGGAACTGTTTGTCTAATATTTTTATTATTCCAGCTGCCCCCACAGCAGAAGCCGTGGAAGGTATTTTGCAGACACACTGCCTGTAGACCTGCTCTCACATCAATGTAAACATGTCCTCACTACTTTTCCTCCTCAAGATGCTTCCTTACTGCAGCCTCATAAATCTGATTTGCAGCATCTGCTTCACTACAGACTAACTGTAAAACCTTTGAAATCTTCATCTTTGTGTGTACTATGTCTCTGCCTCCATTAGTGCCCCTGAGGGAGGCAAGGGGATGGTTAGTGGAGCATCAAAGGGAAATAAACATACAGAAGCACTGGCAGGATGAATTTAAATATCCTTATTTTCAGTGCATCTGCAGGAAACATAGAAAGACTTGATTTCAAAATATCCTTAAAAATATGGGAAAATATCAGCTTTGCCTTTATTTTGCGTGTATTGTATGTGAAAGATTTGTTTGATAGCCTTAAAGCCCTCTGTTCTTTCCTGTGTGTTCTTGAACCCTTTAGTTACACAGCGTGAACTGCAAAGTTAAGATTGTCAGGGATCCAAATTACTTGAATTTTCCTTTCAAAGGTGTTGAAGTGACCAGCTTCATTTGTCCACTGTAACTAGGGGCAGTTCAGTTCTGCTTTTGTACGCTACAACCGAAGCTGTAGGGGTTTGTTTGTTTGTTTGTTTTGGTTCACCCACACACTGCCCCATCCCACCCATGTTTGTCTCACCTCTTCCTCCTTCTTTTTATTCTACTGTTTATGTTTTGTTAGAAAACTTTGCCTATGTGCAGTTCTCGTCAAATAAAAGCCAAATACCTGTCATTTGTAGATCCTACAAATGAATGATACATTATTGAATCTTTTCAACACTCTAAGTAAATATAACCAGCAAAAACCAAAATGTTGGCAGTGATGAAACATTTGGAGACAACCAAACAGGTGCTGGGAAATGAAGACACTGTTGCTCTTTTGCAGTTATTGTAATATCAAGTCTGTAACAAAATCCAATACAAATTTCAGAGTTAGACTGAAGAAATTCTATGTTGAAGTGATGATGAAATAGCAGAACATCAGACCTCAACAACAACAAAAGGTGTAACAAAGTATTTTAACATACTGAGTTTGAGAACTGTGCAGCTTTAGAAATTAGAAATAGCAATAGATTTTTACTGGACTATATTCTGTTTGCTTTGGTGGCGATTTTATTTTCTGATACAAATATGAACCTCTCAGCCCCTAAGAAACTTCCTTTAATTTATCATACAATGTTATCAGTTGCAAAACTGCTTGTACATTGTGACCGTAGGCCCTGACAACCCCTTGTGTTCTCCCCAAACCTTATCTTGTTCCTACGTTACTTTCTATGGGAAATTTCCCTTTAACACAGTTCACTCCACAACCACAAAGCGCAGATGTCCACCTACTTACTGCACTCCTCTCTTTCCAACACAAGTTCTGAGGGACTGCAGCTCCTGGAGAAGCAATAAAACCAGAGGATTACCTGCTGCTCACTACTCACAAAATCAGTCTTAAAGGACTATGCATTTTCAGCGAGAAACAAGCAAATTAATTTAAATCCAAATGCTACGTCAGCACTCATGCATTTGGTGCTTGAGTAAGAAAGATCCAAGTTTTCAATCAAAATACTTCACTGTGCCTTTAAAAGTTTTATCGACTGATAAAAGTTTTCATGTCCTGAGATTTCAGCAGAAATTTCACTCCTAAGCTCTCTTGAACTCTTCCATATGTCTCACTTACCAAATCAACCATTTGTCAAGAGTTTTTGCAATGATATTTTGCCTTCTCGGTGTAATGACAAAGTGAACATCTTGGCAATATCCACCTCAAACTTCCCTTCCCACTGCTAGCTCTCCAAGTCCAGAGATGTTGGAAATCCAATCCTGGACAGCCCCAGGACAGACAGAATCTCTCACTCTTTTGACAGGTCATAGCTGCTAAAGCTAAATTGAAAGAAAATGATATTGTCTATGTAAGACTTAGTCCATCGTAGTAAAAAAGACATTAAATACAGCAGCCAAGTTCAGATTCTGGGAACTCCCACAAAAACTACATTGAACTATCAACAGTTGTCCTGATTCTGCCAGATGACATCTTCCTTTGAACATTTTTGATCTAGGAACATTGTTGGCAGACCTTTCTGAATCATAGAGTACTAAATGCAAGAGGCTTTTCCTGGAAGAGCAGAGATAGTCCTTGACAAATAAACTCAATCCAAACAGTTATTCCCTATTTCCTTCAAGAAAAAAACAGCAGATAGAACAGAAGATCCCACAGATTGCATGCAGACTACATGCTGCCAGTTAAACCATGTTTAGCTACAGAAGGTTAACCTAGTATACTAATTATACCCTCTAATCTTTCTACCTTTCTAGATAAAGATATATTTAAGTAAACCACAGGACTTCTGTCACTTTAAATATGTAGTTTTTGTTTATCCTTTGAAGATACTTGCATTCCTGTTTTTTATGAAGCTGAAAATTTCCTTCCAAATTGATGTGTTCCCTAGAAGATTAAAAAGGGTTCCTGAGGTTTTGGATAATCCCATCGGCCCAATATGTAATTGCTTTGAAACTTAAATATTTTGTGCTAGTTTTGTTTGCATCATAAATTTAATGTGGCATCACTAGTCCTTGAAGTTCAAAAACCTGGGGTTATATTGCCTGTCTTACTTCCATCTCAGTTCAATGAGCATTTAATCACATAAAATTTCAGCTCTGTCTCAGCCTCCAAGCCCTTTGTACTGGTTATTCCTTAATGTTTATAAACCTAAAAATATCAGTTTTGTTGTCCATCCCTATCTTGATAACTCTTTTTTATTTTAAATGTCTAAGAAAGATACTATTAATTTTATCTTTTTTTTTTTTCTGTCTTCATTCTTATTTCCTTTTTCTCTCTAAAGTTATATCCAATATGTGACGTGGTGAGTGGGTTGAGATTTAATAACTGGTTTTTGTCATTTTTACTTGTGTTTTAATTATATATTTGCTTCTAGCCAGCAATGACTGCAGTGAAATTATAAAAAAAAAAAAAAAAAAAAAAAAAAAAAAAAAAAAAAAAAAAAAAAAAAAAAAAAAAAGACCTGGCTCACTCCCAAATAGGAGATTGTAAATGCTGCTAGTTTTAATCTCTAGGAGGAAAATATCTAGGATAATTGAAGAGCATTTCAGACAGAAAGAAAAACACAGGACAAAATTTAATTAAGGAACTAGAGCTGCCAGATAGTAATTGAATGTTTTAAATCTACAGCTATGTGAGAAAACATTGGTCACAATAATAATGTTTTGCAAATTAAAATGGCTGCTTAGGTTAGACAGATTTAAATTTCCAGATATCTATGACTATATAAATTTTACTGAGAAAAAAAAATTACGTGCTAATCTATATTCAGGTGATCTCTTGAAATGTTGTTGGCAGCCTTAACTAGAGGAAGCGATCACAGAGAAAGACAGACAGGAATAATGCCAATGTTTAGGGAAGATATGCCTGTCAAAATATGGAACACTGAATTATAAAAAACTGATTCCATAATGAAGTTATTTGGCTTTTAAAGTGATTACAGTTTAGACATCCTCTCCACTAATTCAGTGTGCATCACCACAGGACATTTTGACTTAGACAGCAGCTGCGCACCACGAATCAGTGCAAGGAAGACTGAATGAAACAACATGTGACTACGGCTTCATGCTTGGCAGAGTCCTCATACGAACGCTTCAAATACAGGAGACAACTAAGGGGGGATCCTCTATTTTTCAGGTTTCTTTTTTCCCTTAATCAAGGAAAGAGTCTTTTGCAGGCATCCTGGATCAGCATATAAAGTCCAGAACGTGGGAGCTGCATGAAATGTTCTATATATAAAATGTTGTATACATACGTATACATAGAATATATCTCCTCATTAGTGCCATTCATATTTTGTCAGGCACAAAATATAGTTCTGCAGACAAAACCCAAGTATTCCTATCTATATTCTCCATTAGAACAATATTGTCACCAGTGTAGAGCAGGTAGCATCAACCCTTGAGATGAATCTGAGTACCAGACCACGCATATTTTTTCTGCAGTTTTTTGTGGGCTGGAAGAGACTGTTCTGTCCACGTTCTCACTGAGGGTTTGGCTGACTATGAAGGCAGGAACAAGGCGTGAACTCTGCATAAGGGCAGAGCTATAGTCTAGCTTAAATGGTTCTATGAGATCTCAGCTCCATTTGCCACCATTATCAGTGTTTCTGAACTGGTGTCAACAGGGTCTAGAGAGATTGATTAGAAAGTGCCAGGTGTTTGAACTGCACAGCACTGGAAACCATGGAGGATGGTTAGCTGGCCATTCCAGCTGCAGCTTCACTGTTAAGCAGTTCAGCATTCAGGTCACAGTCAAAAGTTCTCCGTGCTGTCTAGATTGGAGTTCATTTCCCGTAAATGCTGTGCTTTGGATTTTGTGGCAGGATAGACCCACTCTGATAAGGCCTAAAATCCAATCAAGCTATCATGCAAGCTATCATGCAAGATCAACTGCTGGAGCCAAGGTGTTGTTGTCTTGGTGTTAATTATGCTAAAAGCATTCTGGTTCACGAGACTTTGAACACACAGCCCGCTTTTTGAAGTCTGATTTGACAGATAAGGTGATAGTCAGCCTGTAAAGTGATAGCAGTCAATCACTTTATGTTATAAAAGTCCAGTCCCCTCTAATGCAGTCAGTTTCTTCTGACATAACCCTTCTTGGGGTGTGTGTGTGGAGATTCCTCCCTTGTCTGGGGACACCCTCCAAGGATACTCCTAGAGGCTGAGAGAAAGAGATCTCCCCACAAGCACTGGTATGGCTGAGTAACATCAAATCTCTACTTAATAATTATTTCTTTTTTTCTAGCTTTAATATAACTGCTTCAATAATTGCTTTTTTACAGTTCTTCTTTATGCTATATTATACTCTACTATTAGATTTTTAGCATTTATACTGTGTACTAAATAGTTCTGATTAAGATCTTTTGTCTGATCACTTGTATAAAATAAACTATTCATTTTATATAAATATTCTCATTTTGCCAATCATTAAAAACCTGCAGGAAAAATGTTGTTCAGTCACACCTCTAATAATTCCTTAAATTTAAGCTGTTGACATAATCCAAGGCTAATATTGGATTCTTAGCCTCTGAGCTAAGAGTAGGGGTTTAGAAAGCAAGGGAGACCTTTCTGCCTCTCCTGACTCAACAGCAGGACTTTTAAACAAATTTTGTCTAAACCTTCCACTCCCACCCGCGACAGATTTGTGACTTAAAACCAGCGTAGATAACACAGAGGTGCTTTGGCTATTGTTGAGTGGGGCTTACACAGCATCAAGGCCTTTTCTTCTTCTCATCCCACCCCACCAGCGAGCAGGCTAGAGGTACACAAGGAGTTTGGAGGGGACATAGGCAGGGCAGCTGACCCCAACTGAACCACAGGGACATCCTAGACCATATGGTGTCATGCTTGGCATATAGAGCTGGGAAACAAAGAAGGAAAGAGAGGACATTTGGAGTGATGGCATTTGTACACCTGCCTGCTGATGGGGATTGGTGAATTAATTACTTGTGTTGCTTTGTTTGCATGAGAAGTTTTGCTTACCTATTGAATTGTCATTATCTCAACCCATGAGTTTTTGGCTTTTGCTCTTCTCATTCTGTTCCCCATCCCACTGGTGGGAAGTGAGTGAGCAACTGGATGGGCACTTAGTTGCTGGCCAGGGTCAAACCACCACATTACAGGTAGATCTTTCAGTTTTTACTTTTAAGTTTCTAGTTTTAATTTCTGGCATGCAACATTGTCAGGTTTGATACCTGACTACAGAATTATGACAAGGCAGCTAGCATTTTTCTCAAAGTTTCAGAGTATATCAGCCCATAATAACAAAGTGAGAAATTCAACTTCCACATTTAGAAAAAGGTTTTAATCCTTAATATGTAAGAGTCAGAAACAAAACAAAATCTCACACTTCTAAAACAACTTCAGTATTCTGGCATCCAAGAGTCAACACTTTGAGCACCAATGCGCCTTTCTCCTCCAAGTTAGCTTAAGCATTTTAAGTGAACAGCCCAGTTTGGTTTTTAGCCATCATTGATGGCACTTCAGAGTTCTGGAGACAGCCTTGCGTTCAAAAACAGACTGAGAAATTCCCTGTGTGCCACATGCACACTCTGCCTGTTGGACTGACACCATGCAGTGAGGTCTGCCAGTATTTTGTCAGCGGCCGCAGGCCTTCCTGCATCTCCCACTGCTGAGAGAAGGCCACAGGCAAACTCACTCTCCCATTTGTGCCTGCTGGCACAGATACAGCTGGGCCCCTGATGCCTGAGGGGATGCACACACTGTTTGCCTCCTGGGGAAAGGAGTCTGAAGGCACACAGATAGAGGGACAGACAGAGACACCAACATGCACCAATGTCCCAGCTCCCTTGGTGGCCGCAGCATCTGCTGTCCCCATTTATACCAAGCCCCTCAAGATTTGAGCCCCTCAAGATTTGCACTGGTGTTTGTGTCAAACTTTGAAATTGTTTTTTAGTTGTCATTCAGTAGCTGCAGCTGGACAGTTATGACTAAGCGATTGCATTGTGGATGCCATACACTTGGCTAATCTTTTGTTTGAAGAAAAATAGAAGACAATCCCAAGATGAATGGGCTGTCTGGATAAGAGCCAGCAGAACTGAGCAATAACTAGGGGAAAGAGAAGAGTCCAAGTGTATCCACAAGAAAGTGAATCTGGTGAAGGGTCTGGACCACAAATCTTATAAGAACAGATGAGGAAGCTGGTGTTGTTTAGCCTGAAGAAGGGGAAGCTCAGAGGGGCCCTTATCACTCTACAGCTACCTGAGAAGAGATTGTAGCCAGGTGGGGGTTGGGCCTCTTCTCCCAGGCATTAGCCATAGGACAACAGGATACAGTGTTAAGCTGTTACCGGGGGAGGTTTAAATTGGACACTAGGAAAAATTCCTTTACAGAAGGGGTGACTACATATTGGAATGGGCTGCCGAGGGAGGTGGTGGAGTCACTGTCCCTAAAGCTGTTCAAGGAAACTCTGGACGTGGCACTCAGTGCCACGGTCTATTTGACATGGTGGTGTTGTCATGCGTTGGACTCGATGATCTCAGAGATCTTTTTTTTTTTTTGCAGCCGGGGATTCTGTGATTCTGAGAAAGTGCAGATTCCAGCAGTGAGAGGCCGCGGCCACCGGCTCATAGACCACCTACCCAAAACAGATCCCAGATTTAAGTGGAGGGAAGAACTGCGCCTGCGGACTAACTAGCGAAGAGGGGTTTGAGTACTAATTGACAGAAAAGCCATGCCATTCGCAAACAATGCACGCTGATGTTTTCGCCTGCTGAGAGGCACGAACTGGTGGCAGTTCCACCGCCCGGGCAGCCGGCTCTGGGCCCTGGGCCCAGGGCGGGCTCGGCGCGGCCCCGCCCGTTGCCATGGCGGCCACGCCGCGCGCTCGCCCCACCCCGCCCGGCCCTCGCCGCCGCCCCGCGAAGATGGCGGACGGCGGGGCAGCGCCCGCGCACCGCGACGGGGACGGGGACAGGGACAGGGACAGGGACAGGGACGCGGCCGGGGCCGCCGGCGGCCGCAGGGATCGGCCGCCCCGCAGCAGCGGCCGCCCGCCCAGCGCCCGGGATCTGCAGGTGAGAGGACGGCGGTGGGCGTCCCGCTGCCGGGGCGGGGCCGGGCGGGGCGGAGCGCCGCGGCCTCTCGGGGGCGCCCCAGGCCTTCCCTGGGGGCGCCTCAGGCCCTCCGTCGGGCTGCCCTCAGGGGAGCGGGCGGTGCGTGGGTTCTCAGCCGGGGCTGCCCTGGCGTGGGCTCTTTCGGTCCTTCCGCCGCCCACGCCCCCTCTGAGGTTGGGATGGGAAGGATGCCGCTGAAAAAGCACTAGGCCCCTTGGGAAACGGTGGGTGGTACTGGGCGGGAACTCTCCAAGGAGCTGGAGAGGTTCTCCCGACACTTGAGTATCTGGGTTCTAACCGTACTTGAAGTTATTTCTGCGCCATTGTGTTTCCTGATTATTTGGTAGGAATGTCTTGTCCCGCGTGACAATGTCAGTCTCTGCAGATGGGGTGTGAGACTAAGGACAAGACCTTTCCCAGGTGTACATGGGAAAATTGGAGTGTGATCACAAATGTAGTTCAGCACTGGTATTTAAAGGCTTAATTACAAACCCTTTTAGCAGTATTCCTTTTTTGTGCGTGTCTTTGACACTGCATGAAGGTTCGAGATATTTGAGCAACAAATCGATTGGAAAACAGGTGTAACTGTCCCTGTTTTATTTTATTGTACATAAATAACAGAGAAAAATGGGTATTGTTTTTGATTTTTTGTTTTGTTTTGTTTTTTTACCTTGGTTACTATTTGGAATCTTCATCTTGCTGAGATTAATTTTGATACAATCATAGAACGATTTGGCTTGGAAGGGGCCTAAAGATCTAGGTCCAGCACCTCTGCCATGTGCAGGGACACCTTCCACTAGACCAGGCTGCTCAGAGCCCTATCCAACCTGGCCTTGAACACTGCCAGGAATGGGGCATCCACAAATTCTCTGGGAAACACATTCTGGTGCCTCACTTCCCTCTGAATAAAGAATCTTTTCCTAACATCTAATTTAAATTTCTCTTCTTTTAGTTTAAAAGTATTCTGCCTTGTCCTATCACTATCTACCTGTGTAAAAAGTCACTCTCTGCCTTTTTTATAAGCGCCCTTTAAGTACTTAAAGGCCACACTGAGGTCTTACTGGAGCCTTCTCTTCTCCAGTGTTATTGTTGCAATAATCTCTAGTATTGCTTTATTCCTGTTACAATATATAACAGTAATAAAGTCTATGTGGATACTTTTGGTTCATAAGGTATTAGTCAACTGCAGCAGACAGGCATTTTGGGTTGATTCTTATGGATAAAGTGCTAAAACCCAAGGAAGTACCCCCCTGGATCAGGGTAGCTGACCATCCATCCCTCCATCCCTCCCTCCATCCCTTCTTCCATCTACCCATCCATCCATCCATCCCTCTGTGTACTTAATTTGTCATGGCACTGTAAGAGATGCAATGTGAGGAATGCACAGAAGCCTGACCATGTCCTTTTATACTCCCTCAGCATCCCTCAGTTTTTGGATTAGGGATGGTACAGGGTAGATCTTTGCCTATTCAGTTTAGTGTCTGCTTTTGTACATGTTGTCTGTGACCTACCCAATCAGCTTTACATGTCTAAAAGGTATTTGCTTGTTTCCTTAAGTAGAGTGGGGGTCTTCAGTGGTTTTCTTAAGCTGTCTTTTTACTCAGTTTAATTTTCTTAATGGGTATAATTCCTCAGTTCATATTTTTCCCTGCAGAAAATGCCTCACAATAATGTGGGGTTAATATTTTGTGTTCATAGCAGTGTGTTTTGAAGGACAGATGATGTTCCATTTTACTTTAATGTGTATTCCTTCAACATAGAACTGCGATGAAATTGTAGCCTAGTACCTTTTCTGGTGTGTATGACATCAATTGCATAGTGTGAACAAAATGGTTTGGATGCAAAACTGAAGATGATTCGACAAGCAAAGTATCCAGGACAAAAGTAAGATTGCTAAAAATGGCATTTTAGGTGTCCCTTGCACAAGTTCCTAAAAATGAACTTGCCAGTGATATGGCAGCTTTTAGTGCATCTTTATGAAAAAGCTGAGTTTTGTTAAGTATTTGCAATGATGTCTTGAATTCAAGCCAGCAAGGCTGAATTTGTTCTTCATTCCCGTACAAGCTTATTTGAGGTCTTTTTTTTCAATTTCTATGTAAAATGTTTGTAATATTTATTATTTGCTGCCCAGTCTTATCAGAGGATTACGTAGCTATTTTAGTTTGTTAACACTGATGAGCTGATGCTTAACATCTACCTGTGTATATACTCTGTGATTCTGAATCTAGTACAGGCCTAATGTAGCTAGTGAAGCTGTGTGAACAATATGAGACCAGAGTACAAGTTGCAAGTCAGAATGGCATTTAAGCATTGTGTGGGGTTTTTTTTCATAAAGCAGAAAGGAAGCTGAATTTTAGTTGGAGTTTCTCACATTGATGTTTCTAATTTTCTGGAGAGATGCACATTTCACATTGATTTTTGCCTTGTTTCAGTTCCACATGTAGTTCTAGAGTTGCAGACTTCTAAAAAAGAGTTCTGTTTCCTACAGCTGGCCTTGGCAGAGTTATATGAAGATGAAGCTAAAAGGCAGGCATTGTGTTCTGACAAACCAACAGCTACAAAGATCAGTAATACAAAAGTATCACAGAGGTAAGACATGCTTTGTACTTGAGAAAAGTGTGGATAGGTGCTGTATTAGCTCACAAAACTTCATCATGGTCATAATCTAGAATTGTGAATTCCTGCAGTAATGTGTTGTCTGTCTTCTCAGAATGCTTTAAAATTGTATTTATTTAAGAGCCTTTGTCTGTATGGTATTTCAGGAATTCCAAAACACTTTAAACCCACTTCAGATAAGACTAAGATGCTGTAAGTGAAATGCAGTGTTACACTTTGTTTATACAGACATAATTTGGAAATTTGCTGTCAGAAAAATACTGCAGTTACTGGTTTCGTCAGAGTTTAGCAAATAACTTGTTTGTGTGAAACTTGCAAGTGAGCTGCTTTCAGTGTTGTATTTATGTCAATACCTGATGAGACAAATAGTAATTTGTAAAATTATTAGTCTGTTCATTAGTAGGCAGCTATGGGGTGACAGAAATAAGAAAGACTTTCTAATTAATTTATCTGGGTTGGGCAGGTGGAAGGAAAAACATATCTATGTACAAATCCAGGTTTTGCTAGCCTGCAGTGTTTGCAGTTCACATAGCATGTGAAGATTCCATGTAGTCTTGAATGTTTTATGAAGAAATCTTGCCAGCTTTTAATTAGTTTTTTTTAAATCATGTGAAGAAGAAAAGTTTGTACATCGTTAGTGTCAGTGATGCCATAACAAGTCTTGTATTTGGCTTGTCTTTTAATTGCTGCTGCCAGTGTGGATCTCTGTGTTGAAGGAGGTTAAGTAAAAGAAAAGATCTTAGTCACCAGCGTCATGCTTCCAGTACATTTGTAAATTCAGATCTCTTCAGGAAGAGAAATTTTAGCACAGTGTGTGACACTTGGAAAATAAGATCTGTTTTGGTGACTTTTTTTTTGTTTGTTTTGTTGAAACCTATGAAGTTGACTAATCAGCTCCATAGAACAAAGTTTACAAACAAACAAGCAAACAGCTTCATTTGCCAATACATATTGTGAAGTTACAACTTCCCTCTCCCAACCAGAGGAAATACCATTTCTCAAATACTTCAGTGTGATAGTTGGCAATCACACTGGAATCTGTCTGAGAAAGAAGAGATGGCAGCTATTTGCATGGTATCCAAAACAAGATTTTTCTTTTAGTAGACTTCAGTTTGCTCTCAGATGAGCAGTGCATTAATTGTAAGGAAACGTAGTGCTGCTCTTGAAGTCACCTCCTCAGCTTGCCTTCCACACTTGCAGGTATAGAAGATGACTCTGAGCCCTTCTGTCATGTTGTGTGAGCTCCTTAGAGAAACTTGCAACTGTGGGCACACAAACACAAACCCCACAAAACCTACAATGCGACAAAGGATGAAAATAAAATTAAATTATTAAAACTGAAGTTAAAAGTGTTTCTAGTGCACATGATCTAAGTCCATAATAATACATTTTTTTTCTGAGAAAGTAATGAGAAGCAGATTCTTCCCTGAGATGTAGAGTTACATTGTTTCATCAACACTGATACTTAAAAAAGAAGTGGCTGGCTCCGCTACACTTTGATTTCAAAGGTATAGTAATCACACAAATTGCATAAATCTGAACTAGTGATCTACCATTACTCATATAGCAGGCTGTATGTATGTTCTTATCCCATGGTAGTTGGCTACCTCATATACATCTTATATTAATGAGTTTTATCAAGTCCTACAGGATAAGGGTGTATATCTGCATAGCTTTTCCTGGCATTGTGCAAGCTAACAACCCTGGATTCTGAAACAGCTGTTGACCTTCCATGTATCGTGTGTTATCTGTGGGACCAGCAGTGGCATAAAGCAGAATTCTGCATAACCTATGCTAGAATAGATCTGCAATGACCATCCTGCCATCTGTTAATGCTGCATGACTCTGCCATACGTGTGCCCTTTCCTGCTTATTCACTGAGAAGCATTCATGGCTATGGACCTTCGCACAGGAAAAAAAAGAAAAACGAGGCCAGAAAAAACACAACAACTCGATATCCTTAGTTTTTGAAAAAGAAGTGGTTTCAGAAGTTAGATGTGAATTACTTAGTAAAGTGTATGTACTGGTCATCTTCAAACGTTTTCTTTTATTCTCTTGGCAGTCTTAAACTGGATTCTCTTAGAAGGTTGAGAAAACCAGAGAGAAGCATGAGCGATGACAAAGAAAACCAAAGGTATTTTTAAAGCAAAAAAAAAAATAATTTAACAGTTGTGAAAGGAATTGGGGTTTTTGTCACATTCACACTTTGGTCCCTCCTGTTTTTTCAAAATGTGTGTGAGCAGGTCTGTCCTGCAAAGGGCTAGTAACTGCAGGGATGCCGTGTGACTTGTTAGAGTAAGTGTTAGCAGTACACTGCTGTAGTAAAACTGTTAGCAGAATCTGACTGTGGTGATTAGGACCTGTAGATGCCTTAACATATGACTGTGTGGTGTAAAGATTGTAACTTACACTTGTACTCAAAAAACTTTTTTGCCTTCTCTCAAATATCCTGAGTTCTTCTTTGTATCCATTGTTCAAATATTTGAGTACTTCCTTTCTTGAATGAATGAAAATTATGAGAGTTCTTGTTTCGTCTCCTTACCACTATCATTCTTTTAAATCTAATAATTAAAGATTTTCCATATAAATGGCAGTTGGGATAATAAATAAGGATTTATGTACAAAGGGGAGATGTTACTAAGGGAATCACAGTTATGTGACATCATAAAAGAGTATGGTTGTGTAGTACCTCCATACCTAATACTGGTTTTTGGTAACTCTAAAATATGGTGGAATGAACACATTTTGAAGTCAGTAGCCTGAGAGACAGTTTCTCATGGATTAGTTAATTTACCTTGTCCCAAGTGGTTAAATGTAAAAGTTGAGAAAAGTAGGAAGCACTTATTAATGTTTCCTGTAATCAAAGACAAAACACTCAGGTTTGCCAGATTATGTATTTATATACAGATTCTTTTACAGCATCTGTTCTGTTGTTATTTGGAGATTATAATGCCCTTCTCAAGGAATATCTTGATCTTCATAATCAAACAGATACAGTTTTGAATTATTGAACTATTTTGAATTATTTGTAGCTTAACATTTCATCTTCATGAGCTGGTAATGGGACTATGGTGAAGAAAAAAACTCCACAAATTAGCTTTCACAGCAATTTCTGCAAGTTTTAAAATGCCTTGAAAGGTTAATTAAATTTATTTAAAAATTTCCATTTCTAGTGTGGAAATATGGAGTGGGAATATGCTAGATCTGTGAATTAAAAAATCAAATTTTGGCACTGTTCCGGTTTTCCAGAAAAAGTTACACATATGTTCTGCCAAGGTGAGGCTAGTTGTGACCCATGCACAGGAGTCTCCCTGAGGAGATGTGTCTTTCTGGGAGCAGGTGACATCCATATGAGATGCACAGCTGCATCAGGACTGTGTTCACTTATAACATATGGACCTGCTCTCTAACCTCTGGGATCTGGTTGGTTATTAGTGAAATGCCGTGGTGTAGTGCTGCTTGGATTACTGGGAAGGTCAGAACCAAATGAAAAATTTCTGTGATCAGAATGAAAAGGTTTTGTACCAAATTTATCTCCTTGTTATTTTTTTTCTTTTGATGGAAAGATTAAAAATTATGCTCGTCCTTTAAAGCATTGTTGCTTATGTACATTACTACTCTAAAGATTTTATTCAGGTGACTCAGAATACAGAGGATTACAGATTTCTGGGGCTTCCAGTAATCCGAGTAAAATTGTTGCTGAACTCTTCAAGGAAGCAAAAGAGCACGGAGCTGTCCCGTTAGATGAAGCCTCAAGAGCATCTGGTGATTTCGGTAAAGCTAAGGTAAAAGTTAAAAGATGCTTTGATGTCTCTTTGCATTAGTGTCTCTGAAACTCATCAAACCACATCAGAGCAAGTCCACCTTTTTGTTGTTTTCAAATAGCAGAGGATTTGCTCAGCACAATTTTGTATTGTCTGTGCTCCAATAGCTTGATCTAGAAAATAAACAGAGGAAGACCTAAACAATTTCAGAGGAAATCATTAGACATCATCATGAACTGGAATTATTTGCTTTGTTTTTAATTATAATTGCTTACAAAAGAAACCAGACTAAATTTGTATCCCAAATCAAAATCTCTTACCTGTAGAATTGCTCCTAGAGGGTAGTGATCAGCAGTTCAGTGTTCAGATGGAGACGGTATCCATATTGGGACCAGTGCTGTTCAATACCTTCATCAGTAACACAGACAGTAGGATCAAGTGCACCCTCAGCAAGTTTGCAGGTGGCACCAGACTGAGTGCTGTGGTTGACATGCCTAAGGGATGGGATGCCATCCAGGGGAACCTGGACAAGGTGGAGAAGTGGACCCATGGGAACCTCGTGAGGTCAACAAGACCAGGTACAAAGTGCTGCACCTCTGTCAGGGCAGCCCTCGGTATCAATATAGGTTGAGACATGAACAGACTGAGAGCAGCTCTGTGGGGATGGACCTGGGATACTGGAGGATGAAAAGCTAGACACAACTCAGCAATGTAGACTCACAGCCTAGAAAGCCAAACGTATCCTGGGCTGCATCACAAGAAGCGTGGCCAGCAGGGTGAGTGAGGTGATTCCACTGCTGTACTTCACTCAGGTGTGAGACCTGAGTGTACTGCATCCAGCTCTGGTGTCCTCAGCACAGGAAGGACATGGACCTGTTGGAGTGACTCCCAAGGAAGGCCACAAAAATAATCAAAAAGATAGAGCATCTCTCCTATGAGGACAGGGGTCCTATAAGAAAGATGAGGACAGACTTTTTAGTAGAGCCTGTGTTGATAGGGCAAGGGGTAATGGTTTTAAACTCAGAGGGTAGATTCAGTCTAGATATAAGGAAGAAATTTTTTACAAGTGTAGTAAAACACTGGATCAGGTTGCCCAGAGAGGTCTTGGATGCCCCATCCCTGGAAACATTCAAGATCAGATTGGATGGGGCTCTGAGCAGTGTGTTCTGGTTGAAGATGTTCCTGCTTGTTGCAAAGGAGCAGTTGGTCTAGATGACCTTTAAAGGTCTCTTCCACCCAAACTATTCTTTGATTCTTATGTTTGAAAAAGTGTACAGAATAGTAACTGAAATGCATCACACAAAACTTGCTTAGCCTGATTATGCTTGCTAGGTATAATTTCCCACTTATAAAATAAATGTTATAACAGAGTATTTGATTTTTATCACAGGAACAAGTTTGTGAATCCCTTTTTTTTTTTTTTTTGCACCTAGATAAGAATTTTAATAAACTGTTTCAGATAATTATTTCAATAAGCTTTTCTATGTATTTTTTCCAGTCATTTTCTGGTGGTGGATATAGATTGGGTGACTCATCACAAAAGCACTCTGAATATATATATGGAGAAAATCAGGATGTAAGTAAAATTCTGAGTACCAGAAAACAGAACCTCCAACACATGCCTGTTTAATCCTGTTTACAGCTTGAAATGCCAGTATTACTGTAACTATGTCTATGAACAGAAAATAATACCTAAATATTAGGTGTGTGTTAAGTAGAAATTGTTAAATTGTCCAAAGAGAACAGATGTTCATTGCATATCCCTAAAGCCTCCATTAAGGAATTGTCAGATGTGAATTACTTTGAAATTCTTAGCACACCTTCCTTTCAGTTACTTTCCACCAGGTGTTGTTCTGCATTCTCTTTGCTGTGCTGACATTTTAATCCTTCTGAGAATTGATTCTTCTTGTAGCTTGCAAAGTAGCCAATCTCAAACTGGAGGACATTGGTGTATTCTAGGAAAGGTGAAGCAGCATGTTAGAGACCTTTTGACATTGTCTGGCCTTTCTTTTCTATCAGTTAAAAAGCAGGATGTGAGGGAAAGGGTGAGGAAAAACAAAGTTCTCTGCACTTTGACATTTTTGTGAATGGCTGGAAAAAGTGTTAAGCTCATTTAGAAAAAAACCCAAGAAATAGGTAAGGCCAAGAGTTGAGTGAGGATATGGTTCTGGATGGGTGGTGCTATCATATCACTGGGAGCTGCTACTTTCTACTCTGCTAAGTAATCCTCGTAGTCTTCAGTTAATAGCCATCTGTACTCAGCCAGAAACCTGTTGCAGTGGACTTACTGTAACTGGGAGCAGGGATAGTTTTCCAAGGGAAAGCCAGTTTTTCTGTCTAGGGAAGGCTAGTTATGCTGGACTGCAAGGCAGTTGCAAGGGAGAGGTGCAGGTTTTGAAGCTGAAAGGCTCTGGCTGGACCTTATATGTAGCAAAGAAAGTAGGGAAGGAAGGAGGCTGGATTCTCAGCATTTGAACTGAGTGGAGGTAGTATCAATTTCATTGGAGCTCAGCATGTTAAAATTTCAGGAAAGTAGTTTTGGCAGTATCAGCTGTAATTTGTAATTTTATGGGTTTATTTCTTAATTTATCAACAAAAATGTTTACTGCTTTTAAAAGTAATTGGAATGCTGTCAAGATGCACAGTCACTGTATCATACTTTATGTCATGGATAGCACATTAAGAGATTTTTTCCCCAGGTGTAAAAGTGGTGTCAAAGTAGATAGTAGTTATTTGCTTTTTTACAGAAAAATCTGACAATGACAGTTACTGTCCAGTGCTCTGTTCTTATTTTGTCATTTTTACTCTTGTTTATGATCTGGTACAAAATCTGTTAAATGTAGATCAAAACTTGTATTACTAATTTGTATGAAATTGCACTGCTTTATGTGTCTGTCTTCCTTTCTCTTTTTATTCCACTTTTTTTGCTTCATAGGTTCAAATTTTGCTGAAACTGTGGAGGAATGGCTTCAGTTTAGATGATGGCGAGTTGAGATCCTATTCAGACCCAATAAATGCTCAGTTTCTTGAGTCTGTTAAAAGAGGGTAAGTTAAAATGGCAACTTTTTTGATGTGTGACTTTCAAGTGAAGTGAAGAAAAATGCTTTCTCCACATGTTTATTACTATTAAAACCTCTAGGCTTCTTCTCTGCCTGCACCCATAAAATGTATGCATGGGGCATTTAAAAATTTGGAATACTTTGGTTCCTCTGGTGGTTTAACTCTGAATAGTACTTGTTACTGCAGCTTTTGGATTCACATGTTTTGTTTGCTCGTTCTGTGTTTTGACTGTCAGTATATTTTAGGTTTTGACTGTCAGCTCACTGATTTTTTTTTTCTTCCCTTATGATGAAATCGATTTGTAAAACAATTGAGTGTGACTTTCAAAGTAAACATACTATTAATATTAACTCATACTGTGTGTGTATATTTTACAGTTTGCAGTTCAGAATGTAATTGGGAAAGTTTTTATCTTTAATTAAGGGAAATTCCTATGGAACTGCAGCGACTTGTTCATGGTGGCCAGGTTAATTTGGATATGGAAGATCACCAAGAACAAGAATATGTGAAGCCCAGACTGCGCTTCAAAGCTTTCAGTGGCGAGGGACAAAAACTTGGAAGGTGAAAAACGCCAGATTTTCTATTCTGTGCTCTGTGTTCATATCCAGTTTCATTCCTGTGACTGAACATTTCAGACTACTTTGTCCAAAAGTGCATAACTTCAAGTTGGTCAGAATAAACAGTAATGTAACCTCAGCTCTGCCAATCATCAGCTTTTTCACATAACAATTATAGCCTTTGAAACATCTTATCCATCTGACTTGATATTAGCTGTTGAACTGTAAATAATTCTAGGTTTCTGGTTGTCATTGAATTTATTAATATATTTAGTTGTGCAAAAAAGGTATTACTGGTGTGCTTCTTCAAGTACTTTAATTCAACAAATGATTCTTTGCTGTGTTTAGTCTATATTCTTTTTAAAAATGAGGAAATATGCTCAGTTAAACTGAGAAGGGGGTAAGCTCTGGTAGAGGTTAAATGGGGAGCAATTGTATATGATAACTTCCTCACATGAGCATTTGCCCAGATTACGGAAGAAAATAGCTGAGCAAGAGGGGAAGTTTCACATATAAGAAAATGTGCACACCAGTTTTATGGTGTTTTTGATTGTTTGGGTAGCTGATGAAGTCTCAAGGACGTAAGCAATGAAAGGAGCAGCCAAATGGTTATCTCCAATCATCTTTATCTTTACTAGTTGTAAAGAAGTCCACATGCTCTGTGGTGGTGATCAATGTCTTGTTAATATCATTTGTGCTGCAAAAGGATGGGGCTTGCCTAGGGTCATAAAGTAATGCTCCTGAAAGCAATTCCTAAAGCATTTTGTGTCAGTTTAGTGCACTATAATGGTATATGATTATATTTTAATGTAGTCCAGGATATATGATATATGAATCTTGGTATCAGAGGCATCTGTCATTTCATGCTCTATAAGCATAAACAAATATAGTTCTATTTGTACTTGGTTACCTATTTAAAATCATGCAAATGTAATGATATCACAATTATAAGAAAAATATTAAATATTGCAATCATTGACAAGAAACTACAAAAGCATTATTTGCGTCTAGTAGAAAAGCTGTGTTTATACTTAGTTCTGATAACTGAGAGGATTTTCGCTGCTCATTTGTACTAGTTATATGTGGTAGTTATTCAATGAAAAAAACAACTGAAACATTCAGTTCTGGTTTGACTCAATTAGTAACAACTGGTTGGTTGTTTTTTTTTTTCAATCTTTCAGCCTTACACCTGAAATAGTCAGCACGCCTTCTTCCCCAGAGGAGGAGGAGAAATCCATTCTTAATGCGCCTGTTCTGATTGATGATTCCATGCCAGCAACTAAAATTCAAATTAGATTAGCAGATGGAAGCCGATTAATACAAAGATTTAATCAAACACACAGGTAAATTGATTCTGCATCAATGCAGGTAACTGTAACTATTTTGATAAGTTTGTGTTTTGTCATTAAATGAGTATCAGCAAGACATCAAAAAGGGGGAAGTACAGCTCCACTGAAGTGTACAGATCTGTCATTTTTATTACTATGGATAGTAATTATTAATATGGATATAATTATTAATATGGATATACTGATAAATTGGCTATCAAAGCAAAATTCTTTATTTGAAAACACAGGATATTTTATAACTGCAAAGTCAGAAACTTCTATAGCCAATTATGTCCTGTGATTTTTTTAAGGGCACAGCACAAGCCATAACTGTTCTCAAGATGACTGAAATCTGGACAGGCCTACTATGTAGTCATCCCATTCCTAGGCCTTTTCTAGGAAGAGCAGGTGGATGACTCAGAAAACACAATGAAAACACTTTATTGCGAAGTGTGGAGTATAGTATCATTTGGAATATAGACCACACCGTGGGCAGAGAAATCCTGTGGCCCATAATCAGGAGCTCCAGCTTCCTACCTTGTTATGTTTAAGAGCGTGGCTAAACATGACAAGGGTTCTGAGTGTGGGCTGCAGCCCATTTGCAGAAGGATATATAGACACAACATGCTCATTTGCAATTCTGGCACGTGGATTGGACATAACGCTGAGACCCAACTTTTGTTTTGTTTTGGATGGTCAACTCCTAAGAATTGGCAATGTGGGAACTTGGTGGGGTCTTTAGATCTGATAGTAGCTTGCTTGCTCTGATTAGAGCTTGCCACCAATTTTATTGACGTTGGGGCAGTGCCACAAATTGTGTTGGCCAACCCCATTTATTTACCTAAGAGGTTGATTTAGTGCAAGGTTCTGCAAAGCTCTGCTTTCCACTACATGGGTAAGAGAACTTTGGGCAGAGGGCAGAGATTTGGGCAGTAGTCCACCAACGCTTAAACAGAATTCGAGCCAGCCTTGATTTGAAATCTGCACCATTGTGTTAGAGGACAGGTGAAACTTGAATCCTGACTTGGAGTTCCATGTTAATATTGTTACATGGGCAGTTCACCTGTTTCCTTCTTTTTCTTCTTGCTCAGAATAAGGACAACCTGACAATATACACAGACAACAATGGGGCAATTTTAGCTGAGGTGCCAATTGGGAGGAAGATACAGCAATAATTTTTGATACTTGAGCAAACCTGCTAACGTAAGCTGATAGTACAGGCCCGGCTCCTTTCCTCACAGCACCTCTGCAGAAGTGACTTAGAGAAGCCTGAGGGCTCATTGGGAGCCTCTGTGACCATGCTGTGTGTTCTTCTGTCTGCGTGAAAGGGTCAAAGTGATAAACTTGCCAGTAACATCTGTAACCAAGAGTGTGTTGGCAGGGTATTTTAATCATTATTAACTTTCTTTTGGCTGCGAATCTTTTTAGTTACCCTTGACTTATGCACGATCAAAAACAGCTACTAAAGTGCACTGCTTATCTCAAAGGCCTCGAAGACTGATAGAAAGCTGAAGTCCCTGATTATTTGCTACAATAAATTTGCCAACTTATTAATTACAAAAGATGTTCAAAGATTTATTCTCAGCTTAATGTCTTAGGGGAGAAACCTGACATTTCATATTTTTATCTCAAAAATACTATTTTTTTAATCAATGTCTTATAAAATTAAATTAGTATTGTCATACTGTTGATGTGATTGTTTTGTTAACTTGTTCAGAAGTGCCAAGGGAAGTTAGGGGAAACCTCTTGCTATGAAAGTGCATTAATAATTCCTGCCTGCTTTCTCTTCACTGTTACCATATATTTTAAGATTCCCCCCTCCATTAATAATTTCACCTTTCCGGAATATAGTAACGTGGTCTGACTCTTGGGTGTGGTCCTGTGCAGGGATAAGGGTTGGACTCGATGACCCTTATGGGTCCCTTCCAACTCAGCATATTCTGTGATTCTGGTAATTAACAATGAAATTTTTGACAGTGATGTTGAAATTACTTGACTTCCTGTGTTAGATATCAGTTTGTAATTTATTCCATGTTACAAATTTTGTTTCTGTTATTTGAGAAAACAGGCAACATTCATGCACAGATTTCATGTCCATGTCCTTTTCACAGGATTAAGCACATTCGAGATTTCATTATCCAGTCCCGTCCAGCCTTTGCAACAACTGATTTTGTTCTTGTGACTACCTTTCCAAATAAAGAGCTAACAGATGAAAGCCTGACACTACAAGAAGCAGATATACTTAACACTGTGATTCTTCAGCAATTAAAGTAATCTTATGGTTGTTGTACAATATAGGGAACCTGCTATATTGTCATACAATATGTTTCCAAAAGATGAGAGAAAGGGAATATCAGTGTCTTTTTATTTCCTCATTTCCAGGGATCAGATTTTTGGATTTCATGTCTTCCAGCTATAACATATCTAACTTTTTTATTTTAATTCTCAACATTATTCGACCTTTTTTCAGTGTTAAAATTAAGCTTCCATATGTTAGTATGTTTCAAACCACATCTTGTACTAAATGTGAAATAAGATAGGACTTTGAATCATTATTTTGGGGGGGGGGGTAAAGGAGCATTTTGCTGAAGGGGACAGTATATTTCATACAGTTGGTAAGATTTGCACTATGGAAATGTTCTATGCTGCATTGACAAACAGCCATTTGAAAACTTAGACTGTAGGTTATGTTTACCTTTCAGATTGTATTAAGGTGTTCTTTTTAATAGGTTTACAGATAATTAATGCCCTAATGTAGTTTTTGTATATTCTATTTGTAGTGTTTCATGGTGCAGTGTAATATTTATATTCTGTTTTTCTGTCATTTTCCTTGCATTGTTACTCGTATGAGTGAATCAGTCCAGGAGACGCAAACCTCAACCGTTGCAGACTATAACAGGTTGTTTTTACTGGTGTTCTCGTTGTTCTACTTGAGATGAAAATAAATACAAATTTCATTCTTCTTGAAGTTAGAGATACGTGAGAGACCACTGTGATCTGGGGAAATTATGTGATTTGGAGAAAGCCTGTGGTCACTTTGCATCTGTGTATGCAGTTGAAACCTGTGCAGCTACATGATTCTTTGCACAGTTACTTAAATAACCCCAAACAAAAATACACCAAGGTGCACAAACACAGAACTTGTCTGCTTTTGTGCATGCGAGTGACAGCATGAACATGTTAATTGGTCATGTGTTTTTGACCTGAATTTCAGGTCTTTATGTTGGGAATTTTGGCCAAAAGCATTTTGTAGTATTCAATGAGGATTTAGTTGTACAGCTTTCAGTATGCCTGTTTGGAAGCTGTATAATTAAACCTCTTAATCTTTGAAATTATATATTTTTTCAAATAACTTGCCTCAATACTGCAGTAAACAGGTAGGAATCTTATGTTGGGGGACAACAATCTGCTGTGTTTTATTAGTATGCAGTTTTATAGTATTTGAGGATTTATATCAGACAAGTGGATCACACTTGAACGGAAGGTAAATGGGCTGTTTCTCTTGTACTGATATATGTGTTAAAATTGCTGTTTTCACTGATTATTTTGTTCTGAAAATATCAATATATGTTTATTTATGCTAAGGTTATAATTTCTCAGTATATTCTTACATTTTTACCTCAAAGTAGATATTTGACTGAGTAAATTTTAAACATGCAATTGTATTTGAAGTATTTTGTTTTGCAGTCTGAATATCTGCATGATTTTAATCATAAGTCATTTCATGTGCTAAGTAATTAAAGTTTTATGTTAAAGACCACAGGCAAGACTTCTTGTTTTATTCCAAGTTTGTGTTGTGATGAAGTGGTGATTGCGTTGTGTGCCAAGTATTTAAGAATACTTGGAATTAAGAATTAAAAGGAATGGACACATACTACACAAATATTTTATATAGTAACAATTCTCTATATAAATGCAAAGTCAAAGTCATTATTGTGATATTGATCTTGGATAGTCTGTGGTTTGGGCATATTTCAATTCAGAATGTATGGAAAATTACATTGCTTATTATTTCTGAAGACCATTAGTAATTAAACACTGATATATGAAGAACAGTGGTTAACTAAATTGTAGGGTTTTTTTTCCCTGTTATGCCAAAACCCACAACTGCATATTATCAAAATCTCTTTATTTCAAATAGCTGTTGGTAAATTTTAGTGCTCAGTAGCAGCTGAGAGTAACTGGTGGTCCCAGTAGCTGACATGATTTTGTCAAGCACTAAGAAAACATATCAAAGGTTGTGTTTAAATATTTCACTGCTTCTCAGTACTTTAAAACCTACGGAACCTTCCATCTCATAATTTAATGTGATACCTTTTCTTATCATAAGTTCTCGCTCCTGTAACCTGCATCTTGGCATTTTTGGCACAACACTGTTCTTTGAGTACAGACCTGTGTGGATATGCAGTTAAGACTGGCTACAAGGGAGAAGGAACTTGGTAGAGGATGATGATCCTTCCCTCACAGTAAGGTTGCTGAGCTTGGGAGTTTCTCTTAAGCTTCCATGAAATACAGATAATTATCCTATTGCTTCCTCTTGTAGGCAGCTTATGAAAGGCTCAGGCTTCACTTCTGCTTGTCTTCCCTAGAAATCGTTTCTCACACAAGAGTCAAACAAAACCTGAATATTTTCTTTTTAAAAAATCTCAGTAATCATTTATTCTGGGTAAATGCAATGTTAGTTTTGGTTTCTTTCTTTTTTTTTTCAGCAGCACATTGAGACATTTGTGAACATCTTGCTTTAATTAAACTACTGGGCACACTTGTATAATTAGCATTTATTAGGAGTTATCTCATGCTGTTCTTGCTTTTTGGTGAAAATCTGTGCAATATTAAATGAAGGGAGGAAGAGCACACACAGGTACTCCAGGGTGCTGTTTGCCAGCTCCCTGTGCACTGAGTTACTGCTCACGTGGTCTTTAAATTGTGCTGTTCTGTGCAGGAAGAACAGACAGAGGAGATGCACCTTCCCCTTGCTCATGCTGATTAAAGCTGACAGGCCTCAGCAGAGGTGTGTGCTGTTCTGTGTGCAGGTGAGACAGGGAGCAGAGAGAGTCTGGGAAAATAAATACTGAATTGATAACACGCCAAAAGCAGTAAGCTTGTGGTGTCTCTATTGGATGGATATAGTTAGAATGGGTTCCTGAAGAGATTAAAAGTAGGACTGGTACTACTTAGCTGCTTAACAATTGTTTAAAAATAAATTTTGGAAACCCAAATATTAGTGCAGTGATAAGCAACAGTGATAAACAGGCTGCAAATATAGTGAACATTTAGTAGACTGTAGCAATCAGATCACTTGCATCAAGTGTGAATTTACAAATCTGAAACCAACTGTGAAAGACACTAAATAGCCTGGAAAACACTGGCCCTGGAATGGAGGTGGATGACAGCAGAAAAACAATGCAGCAGAACTGTTTACACCCCTTTTGAGCTTTGCAGACATGACATTGTGACTGGAAAATGATTTTAATCCCTGTGTTTGTTATTGATGAGTTTGATACTTTTTATGGTGCTGGTCCTGCTTTAGACATAGGACCAAAAAAGTAATGTGAATGATAAATTAAATGTCTTATCTGAAAAGAGCTCAAAACACAAACTTACCAGGAATAAAACAGGGAGATTAGGTGATTTTAAGTGGGCAGTTACTTCACAGAGGGAAAACATGTTAGAGGACTGTTTGGTAGAGAAAAGCATAACATGAATTGCATAACACAGCTTGTACAAAGCTGGAAACTCAGGTATTTTTAAAGTGAAGTTCAAACACATTTTTCAATAATTGAACTACTGGAATGAACCAACTTTGAAAATCAACTTTATGGTTTTTGATTTTTTGTGGTTTTTTTTTTTTTTTAATTCTCATTACTCTGGCTTTCTGTAAGATTTGTTTTAATTGCACAAATTTATTTGTGTTTGCAGCTAAGACAAAGTAAAATAAGATGTCCTAGTTTTTGAAAATCAGTTTACTTTGCCTTTGTCTATAGTCATACTTAGAATTAAAATAAATGTATGTTTCATATTTAAAGGGCTGGAGATGTTACGTACATCACTGTACATCTTCATTATTTTTATTACAGATCTTCCAAATAATATCTGCTGAACATCAGAGAACTCAGATTACAAACTAGAATTCATCTTCTTCACTTCTTACTTGCAACTCTTCTCCTTTAGAACTGGTCTTGTTATTTCCATAATTGAAAAGCTCTCTGGCAGCACATCTGAATGTTAAAGGAAAGAAACTACTTTTTAATCCAAAACTGAGAAATGAGGAGGGTATTTTAGTTCTTTTTTGTTTTCTGGGAGCTGTCTGCTCTTGAGTTAAATATGTGATCTATAAGCTACTTGTTTTAGCTCTTTCAGGGGTGTGAGAAGGTAGATGTGCTGTTATCCCACACTGCATTAAGATAAACCAAGAGAAACATTCTTAACTGTGGAATTTAAAAAAAAAAATCCATTAAGGAATTATTCTAGAAGAGCTACTATTTTACATTTATAAATCTACATCAGTCCAAATTACTTTGGTGAGATCTTAGACTATTTAAATACTAATGAGCAAGAACTCCCGAATGGCAACAACCATGAGTCATTTTTCCTATATGATATTTTTAGCTGAAGTCTGAATAGAATGAATTACTTATGCAGGGCCGTGAAGTTGGTATTTATTTCATAGAATTCTTAGTGTCTTACTAGGTGATGATATAAAAATAACAAAAAACAAACAAACCAGAATACATAGTGTTTATTAGTTCTAACCTTAACACTACCAAATAATTGCACTTTGAGGACAAAACAAACTTTCTGAATTCTGAATTAAATTTTAATTAACTTTTTCATGGAAATAGCTGTCTATGGTGTTTTGGACCAGTGGAAGACTCAGAATTTGTGCCTGCATTGTGCAAACCCCGGACAGATGTTCCATTCCAGTGAACAGAACTCATTTCTGTTTGTCTTGCAACTGTTCCTAATCAAGTTATATTAAATCATCATTAATCAGATGTTCACAACGTAAATGTCCCTACAGTCTTCTGTGATGATTTAGTTAATCCATTTTAAATTAGATTTCACAAATGAAAACTCAGCCTGAATGTGAAAATGTAAGTGGTAGTTTTTTGGAAAGCATGCCATTAATAGAAAAGAGCATAGATAAGGTATTTTATTTCTACTTGCATTTGTACTCTTTACTTAGCAAGCTGATTCTTGTTAGAAAAAAATTGTGACATTTTCAGTAAAGAAGACTTTGGCTCCAAATGCAAAACAGTGCTACCACTTTTTGTCTGTAAATAAGTACCTCAGTACATGGGAATGACATGTGAATACTAGTTTCCACTTTTTATCACTTTTTTAATGTTGGTTCTTTAGTTTTGATATGTTTTGATACTGTTTTCACATGTATGCTCTCAGTTCTTTTACCTCTAAAATTATATTCCTGCATATTTTTTTCAAAGCAATGCTACTTCCCGTAGCAGTCCCCAGATCTTGTAGTCTAGAAGGAAACACAGAAAGCAGAAGACAGAGCATAAGTGGATATAGGCAAATGGTTAAAATGTTCTTCACTGAATTATTTGCTCCTGCTCTTATAGTGTAATAGTTTGCTTCATTTTCTAAGGAGTATTCCTGAACACTCTATTTCCTGGAAACAGACACAGACCTCAGATCCAGTTGGAACTGCTTAGTAACCTCAATCACCACACAAAAAAATTGTAAGCCATGATTTGGTCTCTGTGAAAGGAGTGAATGTTTCAGCTAGGAGATTAGACAAGTAGACCGTAAAAGGATCTGCTTAGGATTCAAGTTTACTTTTTCCCCTCTATCTTAAATCCCAACACGGGAAAAGTTTGGATGAACCACTTGAGTTTTATTTTTTACACATTACCCCACCTCTACCAAAGAACTCAATAATATATGAGGTTTACTTGGCTAGTACTTTTTTTTTTTTTTTCTTGTATTCCTGTTATTGCAGAGCCCAGCCTTTGGAATAGAGTTCTCTCTGGGTTTTTTGGGTTCATAGTAATGTTTCATGGCCCAAACTAAGAAAGCAATCTTAGATTGCACATATGATAAGAATATGGTCATGGTGTCAGCAAATAAATAAATGTGAGAAAACCAGGACCTTGAAAGGATTTTGGAAGAACTTTGATTCTCCATATTTCTTCTCTAACCTGCACTGACCTCTTCCACACAGAGGTCTTCACTTCTTACTTACTCATCTAAACATTACTTTACATTTGTATAGAAAGTCTCTGAGTTCTGTCTTCCTAAGCAACTCCCTGGAGACTACTAGCTTGCCCGTAGGCACACATGAGAATAATTAAATTTAGGTTTGATGCTCAAATCCTCAGTTTTTCTGGTGGCTGGTTTCATATCTCTCAGTGTGTCTGCAGTTCCTGCAAATAGTGGCTGCCTGGTCTAGTTGCAATCTTTAGGTCTTACTGCAGTAAAACTTTAAAACAATAAAAAATTAGGTTACTGGCTTCTTCAATTCCAGCTCCCAGTGTCTGGGTAAATGCTGGGGCTGATATTGCAGTATCAGAACACGCCAACCTGGCAAGGTCTATTTGCCTTAGCTGTCTGTATGGGCGTTATTACCCAATCGACTGCGCAAGCAGAGAAGGTAGAGATGACCTGGAGTTAGCGATTTCCAAATGGCTAACTCATAGTCAAGGCCAGCAGCACACACGCATTTAATTTTATGAATTTTCTTAGAATAGTAGCATGTCCAACCTCAGATAGTGCTACTGTCTTCGTACAAGCACAGTAACTAAGTATTTATTAAATGCTGTTACAATAATGAGATATCTTTATAATGAAGAAAGCTACATTTTGCTAATAGACTTGCCACCAAGATGATTAGAGTGGTGGAGCACCTCTCCTATGAAGAGAGGCTAAGAGAATGTGAATTATTCAGACTGGAGAAGAGAAGGCTTTGGGGTGACCTAATTGCAGCCTTCCAGTAACTGAAGGGAGCCAACAAGAAAGATAGAGAAAGACTATTTAGAAGAGCATGTAGTGATAGGGCAAGGGGGGCTTCAGACTGAAAGAGAGGAGGTTTAGATGAGATATTAGGAAAAAATTGTGTTCTGTGAGGGTGGTGAGGCACTGGACGAGGTTGCCCAGAGCAGTTGTAGATGCCCCATCCCTGGAAGTGTTCAAGGTCAGTTTGGATGAGGCTCTGAGCAACCTGGTCCTGTGGCAGGGGGGTTGAAAGTAGATGATGTTCAAGGTACCTTCCAACCTAAGCATTTCTATGATTCCATGTTACTCCTAAATTAACAAATTAGTCTCCTTTCCATAGAGTAACAGTGTGATAAGGATTTCTGTAATGTATTCAGAAGAGCTTGAAATTTTGTGTAGCAGCAGTAACATCATTATAGAAAGCTTGTCTGCAGTTACAAGGATATTTAATTCCTGCAAGACAGAGTTGACAAAAAAATCTGTAACTATACTATCACAGCCATGGTCATAGTAAATGATTAGGGGGAGGTTTTTTCTATTGTCTTTATCCTGTCATTCTGAGGGAGGAATAGATTATAATTCATATCAGGTATTTCTGCTAGAAAAGTTTCAACAGATATGACAATAAAAGACACTGCCTTCTTACTCCAGCTATCATAGCACCACAGAGCTTGTAGTCTGCACTTCTCATGCAGGTTGCTGCCCCTCTTTGATAATTGTCATTCCTTCCTTTCTGTTCTTACCTCCTTAAACATCTGTCACTGAAAACGAGGGAGTCTTCTGACAGCGAAGTTTCATTCTATAGTATCAGGATCTCATCCATTATGTTTCACCTCATCCATTTTATTTGGTCTTCTGCAGCTAATGCTTCTGCTTGAGTAATGAGTTGCTTGGGTGGCTGATCACAGTTGTTTGTATCTCAAGAATTCACCTTCTTTCTGAGAGCCAGATTTTTGTCTGTATTTAAAAAATTATTTGGAAGACATGAATTAAAGCAAAAGAAAGGAAAGCAACTCTTCTTCAACTCAGTGATGAAAGATTGTTGTATTTCATGCAAACGTCAATAATGGATTCTGCTTTCTATGCCTTGCACTTCCTTTTTTTAATTTTTTTTTTACTTTTTCCATAGCTAAGCTAAATTTTTTATATCAAAGACCTTGAATCTGTTTTAACTTTTTTGACTAAGTGGACAATTATCACCTTTAGCCCAAGTTTAGGGCACTTTGGCAGTATTGCCATCCCAGTTTCACCCCAGCAATGTGATTTTAGCCATCATCGCAGCTGATCTGTCAACCCGTGACATGCCAAAAACTGCAGATATTGCAACCTAGCTGTGGGAGAACTTCCCCTTTCTGTTGTTTCTTCTCTTTTCTTTTTTTCTTGTTCCTCTGTGTCCTAAAGCAGAACAGTCTGGATTGCTGTAGAAGTCAGCAGGAATTTGTCCTTGTTCTGTGAGCCGAGGGGTTGTCAAGATAAGGAAGTTAAAAGGCAAACAAACAGAAAAAAAAATCTAGAGCAGCAAGAGTGACTCTGCTTATGATCTTCTTCCTATGAGCAATACATCAGTCCCTTGAAGGTTAAACAAGGCCAAGTGCGGGTCCTGCACCTAAGTCAGGGCAACCCCTGGTATCAAGACAGGCTGGGGTAGAACAGCTGGGAGGCAGCTCTGTGGGAAGGACTTGGGGGCACTGAAAGCCTTGACATCACCCAGCAAATGTGCACTTGCAGCCCAGAAAGCCAAACTTGTCCTGGGTTGCAGCAAAAGAAGAGGTGATTCCACCCCTCTGCTCGGGTTTCCTGAAGGATTTTGACCAGATATGGGGTCCTCAGCCCAGGAACAAGGAATGAGTGCAGAGAAGGACCACAAAAGTAAACAGAGAGCTGGAGCACCCCTCCTGTGAAGACAGTCTGAGGGAGTTGGGGCTGTTCAGCCTGGAAAAGAGAGGGCTTCATATAGACCTTAGAGCAGCCTTTAAGAACTTAAATGAGGCCTGTAAGAAAGATGGGGACAGACTTTTTAGCAGGGCCTGTTGCAATAGGACAAGGGTTAATGGTTTTAAACTGTAATAGAGCAGATTTAGACTAGATATAAAAAAGAAGTTTTTTATGATGAGGGTGGTGAGACACTGGAACTAGATGCCCTGAAAGGTGGTAGATGCCCCATCCCTGGAAACATTTATGGTCAGATTGGACTGGGCTCAGAACAACCTGATGTTGTTGAAGCTTTTTGCAGAATGGGCTCTGGACTAGATGACCTTCCAAGGTCCCTTCCAACCTGAACTGTTCTATGACTCTAAGAATTGGCTGGCTGAGGCAAGCCAGATGTGATGCACATGACAAATGAAAAGATGAAAGTTTGTGGACCCATTTGGACCACTGTCCCCTGTGACAAGTCTTTAAACAAGAACTTCAGTCACCTTATTTCAAAAATTATGGGAATAGGTGTCAAGAAACCCCAAAGACTGAAGCATAACCTTTGCCCATAGAATCATGTCTTTATACTTTTTTTTTAATATGACTGAGTTTTCTAGTGTATATTAGTGAGATTGTCATTTAGGGTAGAAAGTAATTCTTTCACAGAAGAGTTTTCCAGTTGTCTTCTGGTTTCTTTAAAATTATTTCTTTGAATGATATGATTAATGTAATTTCTTTCTCAAATTTTTGGGGAAAGTAATGATGGAAGTAGATTTGACTTATAAGCTGAGTGAGAAATGCTCTTTTTACTTTCTCTCAGTAGAGACTGTTTTCTTTTACTCCCTGTATAAACAAGTAAATTAATAAAATTCTCATGCACCATCAAATGCAAATATGTGTAAGCTTATTGGGGTAAATAGAAAAACAAAACAAAATTGTAGTATTATAAAATAGCAGTTGGTGACTTTGATTTGTGATTAGGAGTTTGGATAGGTCTTCTCTGTTATATTTTAAAGTAAACAGAAAAGATGCAGCACTGCACCTGAATGTTTACTGTAAATGGTTTGTGTGAGATGCATCTCATCAACTGATTTGAACATTATGGCTGTGAAAGTCATGAGATGCTGCATAGCAAAATCTAACATCAGCGGACACAAATATCTCTTTGGTTTCCATATTCCATATTTATGCATAAGCAATAGATAAAAAGTCATTCTTGGAATCTACTCTGATATAAATCTTCTGTGATTTCAAGTTAATAGAAATACACAGTTACTTTCTGCCCTTATAGTCAAAGTTATAGAGGAGACTTTCAAAAGTGGTGCACATTGGTTTCTCTTCCTGTGCTGAAAGTTTTAGATTAAATTCCTATTGATACTGACAAGATGGGAAGCAAACCAGTGCTAAGTGTGTTGGGGAACTTTTACTGTGTAAGAACTCCAAAGAACTGGCTGGTGAATGATTTCAAAAGTAAATTCTGTATGAATCTGCATAGATTTCAATAACTGAGTGCATAGTAGGAGAAAGGTAACAGTTCTGTGGTTAAAATGGAAAAGCAGAAGTTTTAGTTACTAGGGAAGTTATGAAAATAATTCATTTCAGAAAGAATTAGATGATAAACATCTAGTAGATCTGACCTAAGTCAAATATATCTGATTTTTCAGCAAACCAAAAGACTGTGACAGCCAGTACAGATCAAATTGAACAAAGTGCTATGCTTTCCATCTATTAGTCCTTTAATCTGAAGTAATTTCAAAATGAAAGCTTTTTAAATGGGAAGAAAATCAGAAATATGTCATTTTGAATACAATGAAAGGAAAGAATTAATTTGCTTATTTTCAATCCAAGAATTTCAGCCCTATATAACTGTTTTGATTGACTATAATGTGCATCTTTTTCCACAGAAGTTGTTGGCCAAAGTGTATTTCCAAATCTGTGCAGTCTTGACTCCCTTGGCTTGTGTAAAAATTGCGTGATACAATCCCTAAACCAAGAACTCTCTCTTTCCAGGATCTCCTTTCAGAGTGCAATCAAGCACAGCAGTCTCCAGGACAGGTTTATTATTTATATGATCAAAAGCTATTCTTCCTGTTGAAATCAAAATTTGTTTTTTTGAAAGCAGATGACCAAGACTGAATTCAAAGCTTGCATTTCTTTGACAGTCCTCAAAACACTGAGAATGGGATTTATGTCAAAGATTAGAGCACTTATATGTAGGTATCTACCTGTACACATTTATTTGTGAGCACAGTGCCATTTCCCATTCTATTCAGTGAAGTTTTAGGGCTTATCAGGCTGCTGTCCCACAGTCAGATCCCAGAAGCTTTTTAGTCTCCAAATACATCATGAAGTCAACAGATTTGACACTTGACTTTTGGGATGTATGTCTGTATGAAGGGAGTCTAGAGAAACATGAGATACTACAGGCATTTCAAATGTCTCTAGATACCTGACTGGGGACAAATGAGTCAAATCCCTTGTTAGTGCCACTCTAGAAATTTATTTGGCTTACCCTAAAGTAGTCACACCTATTTTGGCAGCTGCTGGTGTTTAGCTGCCTGCATATGCTGGCCAAATCTCCAATGCCAATATGAGTTTTGAAACCTAATTCATGTATGGACACCTACAGATAGGTTTCTTAACCCGTGATCTGACTCTCACTTTGTCTGTCTGTCACCCCCAAAATAGGACTTCAAATTTTTTTAAGAATTTTATTTTCCTATGGTCTTTGGTGGCACAACTTATTATTTTATTTTTCAGACTATAATATATTTTCATCTTGATACGTGACACCCATTTGTATTCTTATCATATATTCATTACAAAAATCTGTATTACACTGAAACTAGGAGCTTGAAGTAAGGGCTATTAAGTTATGAAAAATACGTGCCTCAAAATTATTAGGATTTTTCCCCAGATAAGCATAAGAATCAGTAAAAATCCTCTATTTCCTTAGTTACCTCTTGTTACCCAGCATATTTTTGAGAATGCATAAATTGCAATAATGGTTCTATGGTGCTGGTGATAGTTGCACACATGTTTTATTCAGTAGGCTCCAGACACATTATACTCTGTATGGTTTCACTGGTAGTCCTCTGCACAAAAGTTCAAGGCTGGCTGACGGTGCAGTTTGATGTACTGATCTTTAGCAATAGCTGTAGTAGTGGAACACCTTAATAAATGCTGTTCAAGGCCAGTTTTCAAGGCTGAACATTATCACCTAGTATCTTTGATCACAGTGGTGGCAAATATTTGCATAGTACTTGCATGTGGATTCAGTCTGTTGTATTTTATTTACAGAGTAACTGTTGGGAATAGGGACTGTCTGAGGTCTACTCTGAAAATTGAGGTTCGTGGTTTCCACAAAACCATGCTCTTACAGAGATGTCCTCCTTGTCTTCTGACTCCATCCTATCATATTTCCTGAGAGTCACCCTGTCTGTCACTCCTTCCTTAACCTTTTGTTCTCCCTCACTCTTTTGTTACCTAATGCAAGCTTACTTCACTGGTGTTTATGTCATGTTCCTTTCTTGCTTCACAGCTTGCTGAACGCATATCGAAAACCACATTCTGGAGCATGCTTTCAAGTGCTGTTCTGGCTTCCCCAATTGAATTCATATTTGCTTTACTCAAGGGACGCTGTTTCACAATGTCTTTAGTCAGGTCAAGACTCAAAATCAGTACCTCATCCTCACCCTTTGTCACCCATCATTAATCTCTGTCATTGTCAGTGGTATTCCTCTTCAAATGTTGTCTTGGCTTCTGCGTAACTGCTGATAAGATATAGCCTTTCCTAGCCATTCTCCTAATAAAGCATTCACCCAAGTGTTTCCTCCCTGCACTGTAGCAATTTTCCAGTGTTCTCCTCTCCTGCTACATCCATTCATATTTTTGCTGCAAAGGGTGTTTATCTTATGCTGCCATCCCTCCTTTCTTTCTACCTTGTCCTGCATCCTTTATAGTAAAAAAGATAGACTATGTTTTTTGGTTTTTTCTTTCACTACCAAGGAGCTTCATAACTTAATCCTCACCTATCTGCCGTCTGATATTAACTGTCTAGTTCTCATGTTTCAGATCTGACCAGATCAAGATGCTTGGTGTCAGTGATAAACTTGACCTTAACCAACCTGTTGGTCTCTTCAGGCCACTAGCTGACATGCTGGCAATGCTTTCTCATTGTTTCCTTGCCCTCTTCTAGATGGATTGGTTTCACCTTGTCTTTTCCTTAGATTGTGACATCCTTGGGAGAAGCACGGGTGTTTTGTTCTGTGTTTGTACAATTCTTATGACAAGTCCTGATCTGTGTGGAAATAATATCAATAATAGATAACAATAGTAAAAACATTCTTAGCAGGGAAGGCCAGGGAATAAGGGTGTAATTTGTGCCACCAGCTAGCTTTAGTAACCACTCATGGGGCCCTCCAGCCCTTGCTCTGTGTGTGTGGAGCCTTAGCAGGCAGCTGGAGTCTTCTGAATTGCAGCCTGGCTACTACCTTTTGGCATTTCTGTTCCTTCAGGGGGAACCTCATGTCAGCCATCTGTTTAGCCAGGTCTGCTGTGTCTAAATAATACATCTAAGAAGCTAATGTACCAAGAGTATGAGGGACACTGAACAGAACTCATGTGATTGACTATGCATTGCATTGTTAATGGCTTCCCCTGTTGTTTTTAACATCAGCTTTTAATCATCATAAGGATATTATTTCTTGTTCCAAGATCTTATATCAAAGAAATAAAATAGCCATGAAATGAGTCAGTTCGGTGTGGAGGGTATATTTTTAGAAAGCCCCCCCTTGACTGTTTGCCTTTCCTGAGGGTTTGCTTACTTGGGCAGAGCAGTGGAGCTGAAATGTCGCATAAAGCAGAGAGGAAGTCTTTGCCTCTGTAAGGAGCAATTATCTTTAAAGAAGGGAGCAGAGCTGAGGTCACTGCAGTTCAGAAAGACCCAGTTCCCCTCTTGCCTGCTGATGCAACCCTTTGGCCCATGTTCCTCACCCCATGCTTCAAACCAGCCATGCAAGCTTGTTGGGATGAGGAACAGAGATTTCATAGGCACAAAATGTTCATATCTGTCTGCAAATCCCTTGCAGGCTCTGGTTTACCTTCAGAGTCCAGATGTCTGTATGGAGCACAGGCTGAGATGAGATGGGGTCCGGCACTGTTTTCTCTGTAAACAGTGAGAGGTGAGACTGGCCATGGCACAGCTGGCACAGGCACAGGCACACCACAGGGGCAGCAGCAAGGACTGTCCCTGTGCTCCCACCAGCCAGCACGCCACACAGGGTGCTTACCTGCAGCTAACACGAGGACAGAGGCCTCCCAAAGCCCTCCAGAACCTGAAAGAAAGCCAGTTGTTTTCTTGAAATGTGCTGAACAATTGTAGTTTGAGCACCTCTGAGAGCAAACCTATTACCTAGGAGCCTTACACAGATCCCAAGGAAGCTCCACTTATGCTTACCAAAACCCTGGGTTAAGTGGACCTCTTGCCATACATAGGGCGATATGACCTCTAGCTAGACTTTTTCCAGTCAATGGTATTTAATGACCTTTTTATGGGTGCTTGTATGTTTCAAGTCAGCAGTTACTGGGGGCTAATCCCCTTCCAATTGTCTATTACACAAAAATGTTACTGAGAAATAATTACATAGCCCGTCACACCGAAGAGTGCTCAAAACAAGAGTGATTGAGTCAGCCAAGATTTTTCAATCCTTCAAAATCTCTATGGGATACTGCTATCTGATGAGACAAATTTCAGAAATTACTGTTATCCTTAAAAAGATAATTGGGGTCTGCAGTATCCTATTTATAGGTGAATTAAGTAAAATTAAGTTTTCATTTCAAAAATCTGTGGCTCTTCAGTGAATTGTTCTGAAGTGACCTCTCTCTCCTTTCATGACACGTGGGCCACTGAAGATCACTTGATTTGAAATGTGTCCCACAGAGTTGTCTGTCTTGGCAGAAAACAAATTAAAGTCAACAACAGTTAGCAAGCTGGGTATTTACTCTGATAGCAGTCCATTTAATAGTATGTAACCTTTTTATTATTTAATTCTAGGGTTATTAGGAGGCAAGGACTGCTTTTACCACCAAACCCCCTGTATGAAGCTAGGCATAATTATGATCTAGCCTTGTCTGTTTTCTAATGAGAGCAGATCATAGAATCATAGAAAAGTTTGGTTGGAAGGGACCTTTACAGGTCATACACTTCAAAACCCTGCAGTGAGCAGGGGCATCAGAAGATCTTGACCCTATCTTCAGCCTGCTGACATGCAACTGTAGCACTCTGTGCAGTTCATAAATGACAAAAAACTAATTATGCTGCTACAACTCTCTGTTTATGACAAGATGATAAACCACAACTTTTGGAGCACTCTATCATCAACTAAGGCATAGTTATCACTAAAATTCATTTAATGCTTTCAGAAAAATTGTCCCATGACTTTTCTTCTTTTTGCTTCCTCTTTCATTTCATCAGAAGCTTGCAGGAAAGGTCTCATCATGTAAATAAAGTTTATTCTGATGTTTCTAAAGTAAAATACAAAAACAATTGAAGAACTTTAGGCAGGGCTTGAAAATCTTTGTTCAGAACCACTGTTGACAGGTGGAAGAGTGGCTACCTGAACTGTCAGCTCTTTTACTGGGTTTGTACAGTTCTGCTTCTTCTTGAACCCAAAAGTACTGTAATTTTGACTGAGGAGAGCAGCACTTTGCATGCAGCTTTGACCCTCAGCCCATCAGGATCCATAGACCAGGATGTCCAACAGCTGTGGTTTCAGAAACGTAAAACTGTCTTGTTTTCTGACAAAGTGTCTTGTTTCACTGGTAAGGTCATCATGACACCTCCAAGAACTCCATGATCAGTAAAGATTTTTTTTAGCCTGAAAACTGTAAAACATTTTCACTACCTAGGTCTGTTCAGCCAAAATGCCTCCTGCTGGATTAGGAGCCAGCTGCCCTCACTCAGCTGGCTATGTCTTGCTCATAATCCCAAAATCACTCTGCAGAGGCACCTGACTAGCCCAGTGCTGAACTCATTTGGGTCCCAAAAAATCTGTGCATTTAAACTTCTTGATATGGCTAATCCATGATAGGTTTTTGTGTTCTCCAGGATGTACTCTTCGCTCTTTACAGAACAACTACAAGGTTAGAGTTGTCCCTTGGGTTGTGGGAGAGACTGGACTCAGTAACCTCCTCTTCCTCAGGGCCTTCAAGCCCATGTTGAAATTGAATCTCTCCTCAGCTAAGAGAGCCCTTGAGCTATAAGGGCACTGTCAGGGTGCCATACAAACCATCCTGTTGAATCTCTTACATTTTTTCAGAGAAAACAGGCTACAGATTCCCTGGGAAAAGGAGTGAATGCCTGAGCTAACCTAATGGCTAGGGGGCTCACCTGGGGGGTGAGATCTTTGCCCCCTTCTGCCTATATCTCTTTATGCGTTTTACCTAATAAAGTATTTATTGTGAAATACTCACACAGCCCACAGTTGCCTGCTTTCCACCAGCCTTCTAAAATAGAAAATAGCTATTTTTCTAATTGCTCTTTTGGTCTTAAGCATTACTTTTTTGTTCTCCTAAGAAAAGGACTCCTTTTAGGAGAGGCAGCAAAGAGAATTGCCCTGTTATAACCCTGTGGTGTTGTGACACTGACAAGGCAGATGACTATTGATTGCTGAAGTATTTGATTACATTAGCTGAAGCATAGTGCCACAGACTTTGTACTCTTTCTTTTCTCCCCTCACTTGCATCTGTGTGATCCCAGTAACAGGGTTAACTGAGGTTAGCAAATTAGCAGCCATGGCAGCAAACAAAAAAATACTTGTATATAGGCCAATATTAAAAAAAAAAAAAAAAAAAAAAAAAAAAAAAAAAAAAAAAAAAAAAAAAAAAAAAAAAAAAAAAAAAAAAAAAAAAAAAAAAAAAAAAAAAAAAAAAAAAAAAGAAGAAGAAGAAGAAAATCCCTATCCAAGCTGTTCATCTGCATGTCTTTTTTCACAATCTGGAAGCATACTCAGGGGCTTATGCTGGATCTTTTCATCTGCACAACACTAGGCTAAACATTAAAGACTGTCAGTGTGCCACTGAGTCCCCCAAAGATATGCTGGATACTCCTCACAGAGTTACAGAGGTCCAGAACCAGCAGAAAGAGCTGACTGCCACTGTTGTATACACTCAATATCAATCCACTGGTTATGTCCAGCCATCCATGGAGAATGCTACCCCAGCAACAGAGGCATGGTGGCAGGCTGAGTGGTGAGGACCATATTCCCATGGGAATTTGGGCAGGAACACTTGAGCCATCCCTGCAGGACACTGTTTGACAACAGTGCTAGTTTCTGCCAACTTACTACAATTCTGCAGTTAAGTCAGTAGCCTGTCCACAACGTTCAGAACTTGACTTTAATCTGTGGTGTGAATCCTGTGGTGGTTTTACCTTCCCCTGAGTTCTCTACTGTTGGTATTCCCTTGGTGTGTGAGCCAGCTCAGGCAGGACACAGGAAGACAACCACAAAACCGTGGACAAAATGCAAAGACAATTTGGTTTTGTTAAAGCCAAACTGTGAGTTTTCTAGCTGTTATCCTTCTGATACTCTCCCTGATCCTACTGATGGGGGAGCGAGCAAGTGGCTGTGTGGTGCTTGGCTGCTGGCTGTGGTTAAACCACAACCCTTACCAGTGGGGGGATCCCTAAAGCAGCACCCAGGCAGAGGCCCACAGGCAGGGATGGAGGCACCACAGAGCTCGATGCGTGCTAGGGAATCACCAAAGCTGCTCTTTTCACTTGTACAGCAGGGATGTGTGTAGGTGTAGTTTACCACCATTTGGTCTTTCCCACAGCAGGGCAGGAATCTCAAGCACGTTCAATAGGGTGCCTCTAAACCTGTCACAGGCCTGTGTTATCTAAACACTGATGCTGTTTGACACAAAAGGCTAAACAATGATTAGTATGATGTGTGTGGGTTTTGACGCCCCAGCTGCAAGCCACTTGAACGTGTTCACAGTGCTCCTCACCAGTCTTCCGTTATTTTTCCACACTTGGGAAGGTGAAAGTCAGATCATCCCCAAGAGCTACTGGATGCTTCAGTTTCTCACAGACCAAAGGAACTGAAAAAATCCCAAACATCAAATCACAATCAGAAAAATCTGGAGCAGTCAGTTTGAAGGAGACAATGGGACATAGTACAAAGCTTAATTTTCCAGGGAAACTAGAATTAGTTTAGCTGTCGTCTTATCATTTTTTCTGCTGTTTCAATTCTCTTCACGGAAGTGTATTTTGCTTAAAACATTGCGTAGCCTTGCTACCCTCAAAAACTGTTGTTTTAAGCAGGATTTGTTTAAGAAAGGGCAAGTAGATACTATAATGATAATAACATATTGCAGGGCATATGTAATGATGATGTCAGGCTTGCATGCAGTCTCCAAATCAGACCTAGCTTACACTGAATGTATGGAAATAAGCTGTACTGAATACTTGCCTTACCAAGAGAACCAAAGTAATAATTCAAAACCCTTTGCATTCTTTGTAACAGTTTAATATTATACATATTGCAAATGGAAATGGTGTTCTCTGTTCTCCTTTGAAAATGAAAAAAATATTGAATAAAATTAAAAAGACAACACACAGATAAACAATCACATACTGCAAACTCTTTTTATTCTCTTTTGATATTTAGCACAGCGGATAGTGAGAAGAGAAACTAATAGATAATTTAGAGCAGTTCTAGGAATCAATCCAAAATTCTAGGAAGAGCTCTATCAACTAGCCTGGATGTCTTGCCAGAATATGAAATTTGAAAATGTGTAATAGCCCTGTATCTCCTCGGCTTACTTTTGAGTCAAGGACAAAAGTTCAGACCATAAGCCCTTAGAAACACACAAAACTAGGATAACCACGTTTTAAGTCCATTTGTTCTTTTCATCAGCAGCTGATAAGAAAGCTATCTCTTTCGGCCTGAAGACATTTCACTAAAAAATGGACTTTCGTGACAAACATGTATCTGTCATTTGCAGCAGAGAGGGATGAGGATGTTACAGAGAACCAAATTATACTAACCCTGGAACAATTGTTCTTACGGACATGGCACCACTAAAAATGAAATGCAGGGGCATCCTACCCATGATAGCTTTAATGGAATTAGACTAGGAAGACCTAAGGAGGCTTATGGAAATACAGAGTTTAGGCAATGGGGCAAAAGCCAGACAGAACCACAGGTGAATATAATATGGATATTTATTTATCTCCAGACTGGTGTTTGAGTTGGCTAGTTTGAAACTGGTTTAGGGGCTTTGGTTGAGTGCAGAAATCTTTCACAATATTAAGACATTAAAACAACAAACAGTCTAGAGATGTATTTGGTTCAGCCAATATAATTTATTTTAATACAGTTACAAGTTTCTGAAAATAAGTATAATAAGTATATTACAATGAATATAATAAAAGTCTTGCGGTTTCACTTGAACGTGAACATTTTTGTAGGTTTTCTTCAAGTCTTTTTCTAGTTTTTCATAAAACCATAAAGGTACTTCCCCAAGAAACTCTTCCCTCCCCACTGTGAATCTGCCTTTATATAACAAAAACTTTATTTCACCTGTGGGGAGAACCACCCCCCTCCCCCCAACATTTCAATTATAAAAAAGAAAAGCTTTAACTTATTAGTTAATTAATTAATTAGTTCAATCTTGACAATTATTTTGAATTAGTTGATGAAATTCTAAGTAACTGTGGGAAAGTATTTACTGACAGAAAAAAAAGCTGCTACTATACAGGTGCAATTCAAAATCTTAACTTGCATTTCCAAATGGTTGATTAAGAGGGAGACATTTGCATCAACACAGTGCATTAAACCCACTGCATGTTGGTACCATACTGTTAAACATTTTCCATTAGACTGGCAAATTAGCATCTTCATATAGATTTTCCCCCAAGACTTGAAACATTTCATTTGCATATATACATAAAATGTATATAAAGTATATGTTATATAGTATATTTATATACTACATAGTCTGTATGTGTAATATAAAATATATATTCATAAGCATTTCAGTCTATACCTGAAATCAATATCATTTGATGGCTGCAAAATACCCAGTCCTGCACGGGATTGATCTAGTGAAGGACATTTCACATTGTTGTCCACAAGCTCTATCTCAAAATATGAAAGCATCAAAGTCAGAAATTGTTTAATCTCATGGACAGCAAATAACCTGCCTGGGCATTTTGCTATGCCTGTCCCAAATGGCATGTAGTAATACTTCAGCTTGCGGCCGTTGCGGTAGAAGTCAGTCTTTTCTTCTCCATTCTCATTCAGAAAGCGATCGTATTTGAATGTCTGTAATGAAACACACAAAAGAGTCACGTTGATATTTGAATGCCTCCAAAGACCAGGTAAAGCCACTGAGACACAAAATGCAGGCTGGGAAAGCAGAGCCTCTAGCAAAGAGCATTGTACGGCATGGTGCTGCTTTGGAAAGGGTAGACACTGAGAAGTTCAGTTATGCAGGACATGATCCCAGCTTCTTTGCTGATAACTCTCCTTTTCTTTCCTGACCTCCAAAAATAAAGATTATAACCTGCATCCTTGTCTGTGCAGCAGAACCAGAATTCTCATTCTCTGCCTTTGGGAAAATATTATCCCTATCCTTGTCCTTTTTCAAAGACCCCCGTAATGGTGATCTTCCCTTACTGAGGAAGGCAGTATGTAGAAGACCCTTTGGGCTGGCAGCACATTTTTTTGTTTACACTACAACATGTTTTGCAGAGAGTGCTTGCACTGATTTTATTCTTTTTCTTGCCTACATCTTGAGGTGTAAGAACAGACTGTCTTTTTAAAGGCCTGTTAGCTTCCACCAGAGCTCCGAGTTTAGGGCACTTTGAAAAATACTTACCAAGGGATCAGCGTAGATTTCTGGATCAAAATGCAGCAGCTGAGGATAAAGAGCTACAACATCATCTTTGCGAATGTTGTAAGAATCGTTCTCTAAGTGCAAAGTGAAATCCTCCTTGGCAACTCGGAAAGTCATGGATGCACTCGATAGCCTCATTGCCTCCTTGATGATGCTGTCTGTTGGGAGAGGAAAATGGAAATAGTACGTTCAAGTCCTTGGGGAAAGTCATGCATATTGAAGTATTTCAGACCCATTATCAAACCCTGAATTTATTAGAAGAAATATTTTATTTGTAACTTTTAAAATGCCTAAGAAAGTATCTTTCCCATTTCTTTTTAGCATTTCTATCCCTTCTGCAGATAACACCGAGAACCTAATCCGCTTTCCTCTAGAAAAAATGCTTATAGATGATGCAACAGAATGTTTGAAAGTGAGACACACTGTCATTCTGAGGCAAAGAATGAACCAGTGAAAAATGGAAACATAACAAGAAAAAGAAACAGTGCAGTGAGCAGGATTTTCTAAAACTTTAAGAGGTGCTGCACAGAAACCTGTGCTCAGAAAAAAAGCAATTTGGGTGATTTTTTTGTTTCAATATATACTTTTTCTAAAAAAAAAAAAAAAAAAAAAGTCGTTAAAAGGCTACATTATCAAAACTCTCTGTAACTTCTAAAAAATGTGCTTGCAATCTGAAAAATATTAGGAAGAAAGAAAAGTAATAGTATTAGAAAATACTACATCACAGCGTAAGAATTGGGATATAAACTTTGGCAACACTTTTTTACTTGATCTAAAGACATAACCAAACAAAATATTGTTTGGAATTATCCACAGGTCTCCAATACTGTGTTAGGTAGCTGTGTAGGAGTATTGGGACATGACATTACCCATGAAAAAATGCTATTCAGCTGCATTTTCATACTCTCAGTACCACCTGGAACACCTGGAAGCCTAATTGTGTTGGCTACTGCTAAGGAACATACAGTTTCTTGTACTGTTTCCTTGCTAATTCCATAGCAAGCATTTATATGGTAGTAAATAGAAGACCATGGAAATTGTAGTGTGATTTCTGGTACTCCTGCATAAAATAACCATACCTAGTATTGGCATATTGTCCAGCTGTTTTCGGTTCAAGGAAATACGTTTGCCATCTAAGCTGATGTTCTCTTCGGCACTTTCCAAAACACTTTGCACTTCCTTGGTAGCAGCTCTCATTGCTTCTGGACTCCTAAGATCAAGAGAGCAAAGGGATAACATAATTTACACTTCAGAATGCTTTAAAAAGGTGTTTTGCCATTAAATTTCTTCCCGACTAAAGATTAGTTCGTTAGCTGACAAGTACAACCTTCTGAAATGAAAATGTTGTAGCAAAAGGCTGCAGTTCCCCTTTTTCATGTCACAGAACTGATGTGTGTAACTCGGGTAATAAACAGTAATGTCACTAAAAAGCAATGCCAAGAATAAGAAATAAACCAACCACTTGTAGCTTAGGAAATAGCCCTGTTGCAGTTAGAAAGTTTCAGAACAGGGTTACAGATCAGTTTTATAACATCATTTATGTTGGCTGGTGTGGCTATATTCTATCTTCCCAATACTGAAAGCCCACATAGTCTCTTTCACTGTCTAAACTTTCTCAGA
>NW_020955558.1:373821-455035 GCF_003031625.1 Empidonax traillii | reverse complement strand
CTTACAGGGCTAACGAGCTCCATCTGCCCGGGGAGTGTCCTAACCGGGATTCGAACCCAGATCTCAGCGTTGATAACGCTGTGGTTTAGCCACTGCACCACCAGGGACACTCAATGCCAAGAATAAGAAATAAACCAACCACTTGTAGCTTAGGAAATAGCCCTGTTGCAGTTAGAAAGTTTCAGAACAGGGTTACAGATCAGTTTTATAACATCATTTATGTTGGCTGGTGTGGCTATATTCTATCTTCCCAATACTGAAAGCCCACATAGTCTCTTTCACTGTCTAAACTTTCTCAGAGACATGGAATATATAAGCTATGGTAAAATACATATAGACAATAAAACAGGATGCAGTAGCATTTTGAAGAAGGCACAGTCAGGTTGTTAAAAGACTCCAAGTCTAGAAAACCTAAAACAAATGCATTCTGGGAGTGAAAAGTACTAAAGAATCTCACAGATTAGCATTGGCAGGTAGATACGAGGGTGCAAAATAAATGTGTCAGCGATTTAGACACATACTTCAGAGTTAGTCAAGCTGAAGTAAATTATACTCTACAGAGGCCCGCTCTAAAATGCAGATTTAATAGTATTATCTGAACTGTGCAGTTGTCTCATAAGTAACAAGCTCAGCAGCTGCAGTCTGCACTGCAACCTCAGATCTATTGATGCATAAACTGTTTTCTATAAAGTACCTGTGAAAACTAATGAAGTTAAAGCTCATTTTGCCTGCTCTAGTGAAATGGTCTAAAAATGTCCAGTTATATTGGGAGCCTTTAATACAACTAATGTTCTGACTGCAACTAGCACTTTTGATGTCATATCATACAGATTTACTCCAAAGCTTTCTTGGCAAAGTGTAGCATTGCCCTGGAGTGTTGGATTTAAAAAAAAAAAAAAAAATCTGCAGGGTTGCTCTGTGCTATCACTACTTGGCCTTAGATGAGCGAAGATGGTTTCTATGGAAGTCCAGAACAGCATGCCATGTCTGTGGCAAACAGAAAGTTTTTTAACACTGATGAAGTAGTAAGACTTGGAATTGGCCTGTATTAATGGTTTCTAAAAGACAACAAACATTTTTATTCTTTGGGAACAAGAAACATTGGGACTTACTTAAGAAGAAAGAACAAGGTCCAAAAAGTGGCAGGAATGGTGTTGGCTTGAGAGGCCCAGAGAACTGCCACGTGGGTCTTTGCTTTTTCCATGTCATCGAAGGTTGACAGAGTGTCGTTCAGGAACATGCGGAGGGTGACAAGCTCAGAGAGGTTGTCCCTTTTCAGGAGGTTCTTGTGGAGGAGTGCCTCTCCCAGCTTCTCTCGTGCGCTGTAGGCACTCTTGAAGAGGTGGATGGGCAGCCCTGCCACAAGGGCTGGAAAAATCCTATCAAATTCCTTGAAGTTTTCAAGGGCATTTAGGATACGAGCTCTCTCAGTTTCCTGCTTTGGTGACAGGTTTTTGTCATTATTTGAATTAAATTCTTTACCAAAAAGTGTTAAAAAGCCAGACTCAAACATCACCTGGCAACAGAACGTATAAAGTCCTTCTGTCACCCAGGTATTAGACTGAAGTTTAGGTGTTCTTGACTGCAGCATGACGTACTGTAGGTTTTCCATCATTGCTTCAATGAGGGCATCTAGGGCATTGCCTTGGAGGGTTCTAATGAAAGTCTGATGAAAATTTTCAGTGGTGTTTCCCTCAGCTGGGTCAATGCTACCATGCCCAAAAGCCTGTCACAAAATAAATTGTATGCGTGATAAGTAAGGCTTGTTATAACCTTGATGATAAAGTCTAACAGAAACGAAAGACAAAGTATAACTTCACAGCTTAACAGAAGAAAGCATACATAATAAGGCCTATTAATACTAGAACTGATACTTTCTCAGTGATCCACAGCAGTAAAGCAGCCAATAAAAATAGATTCAAATAGATGCTTACAGATAAATGGTATGGTTACCTAGACTTTCATTCAGCTGCCACATCAACAGGAGCCTTTTTGCTTACTTCCACAGCAGTTCGACTGAGCTCCTATTGTGGTGCATAATTTTTTAAGGCATTTAGACCAAAACTTCCAAAGTAGTGAGAACCTCCTGAAGGTTTCAGATTCAGCAAGATATATTATCATTTTGCAGATGGTGCTAATTGTGTTTCTGCTTTAACAATTTGGGATACTAGGCTGCTAAATAATGTACAGTCTTAGACAATCCAAATCATTGCAAATTATCTTTTCCACTAAGGAAAGGGAAAAAAGACCACAATGTTTTAAACCAGTAAAAGGGCAGAAATGTGAAACCAGTTCTATTTCAAAGGCATAGTTATGCTCATAAGAGCTAACTGGGTATGTCAGCAGATACTTTTCATGTTAGGTATTAAAACCAGCAGTACCTTGGCAGAAGTAGCAAAATGGAACTTCTTCCAGTCCAAATATTTTCCCTGGCGCATCAATGCAGAGTATGATAAAGGGTCAGTGAGGAAATGAATGTATTTCCCTGCTACATGGCAAGTGAAGATGTGGCCATGCTTCTTCTGCTTTTCTTTGAGGAATTCAAGAGGGTTGGCACCAAACTGCAAGGCACAGCCCAGGTACGGAAGGAATCCATTTTCAAGTGGTGGCTCACCTTGTCGCCTACAAAACACAAACAAAAGCTGCATTTATAAGTCTGTACAAAGATCTCTTCTCCAGGACTACCAGGTAAGTCAAATACTGCTGCTAGGCTTTTTGTAATGTAAAAAAATGAGAAAAAAATCCCAAATAAATAGTATTTTAACAAATATTTTTCTCCTTTAATGGCTAAGCCTATTGTTAGGTCTATTCTATGTAAGAAAGTACAACTTTAACAGCCTGTACCATTAATAAACATATTAAAACACAGTTTGATTATGCCATCTTTCTTTTCCCTATATCAGAAGTGTATTTTTCACCTGTTTAAATGTAAAATTGTTGCTATATATACATATACAGAGTTATGCAATTGTCACATTAATAAATAATGGATCACGTTAATATTGTCTGACATATTTTTGGGCAGTGGTATCCACGATTTCATTTGAATACCAAATGGAATAGCTTTTTAGTGCAGAAATGTTCTTATTATTGGCATATTCCATTACTGGGCCAGACCTTTCTGAAAATAGTGAGAATTTTGCTATGATCTTCAGTAAGCATAAAAGTATCATCAAGCACATTCTTTAAATTGATGGATATGCTTAAATGATTTTATTTTCTGAGTCAGAAAACTACTTTCCTACATAAGGACATCATGGCTGCGAAAATAACTTTCACATAGTACTTTAGCTTTTCCAGTAAATTATTAATGATTATTATATGAATACATAATATAAATATATAATTAGATATAAGTATTAGCTGTGATTACAATACAGGTAAAACTATAGTCCAGAACTTTAGGAAATCAGAACATGCATATTCATATTTTAATTACTTCATTTATGCATAGATTAATATCTACAGCTACCTCTATGCGTTACTATACTATTATTATAAAGTTCATACAAAAAATTCTATTGTACCATAAATCTATCAAAAGCCCAAACTACAGCATTGCCTATGCCATCCTGCATCTGTGCATCTGAAAGTCTTAGGACTACAGTTCTATTTGTTATGTACACGGTATATTTGACACAAATAAAGGATAGGTACACTGAGATGCATGTACAAATAGATTCCTTACCTTCTTCTCCTTCCTAGAAGAAAACAAAATGCACAACAGAGTATTATTGCTGTTCCCCAGATCCAGGATGCTAGGAACATTTCTGGTAATGCCCAAAAAACTTCCAAGGGGAAAACTGGTAACTACCAGTATGGCAGGAGAGGTGACTGAGAATGACAAACAAGGCAGGTCAAGATTTATATACAGTGGGTGCACCACTGAACCTGATGGCACCGAATCAACCTAGAAGCTATTGATTAACCATTTCTGGAGAGAGCTTGTTCTGTCTCTGTTCTGGCACCTTTCTGCAGTGATCTTCGCTGGATTGATGCAGACAGTTGCAGATCTGGCCTTGAGCTGATGTCACATATCAGTAGCGGTTCCAAAGTAACCACACAGCTGTAATAGTTGATAATGTGAAGGTCAGTCAGGTGTATTTTGATTAATCCTGCAGATTTACCAATTGCAGTTTATGGTTCAAGTTTAGCAATATATGAAATGGCTACTGACCACTGTCCAGAAGGTTCAGACTGGGATAACTGGTGACTGCAGTTTGTGCTGTCCTTCAGCTGCCAGCCTGTTCCCCCTCCCTTCTCCTTCTTGTGGACTGGCCTGGCTCTGGTGTGCCACTGCAAGAGGGAACAGCAGGGTTCAGCTGTTGGGTAAAGGGATGGCTGCGGAGGTGGCCTCACTTCCTCTAGTAACATTTATCTAAATGTTAGGAAAAAAAAAACGGGCTTTCACAGAATCATAGAATGAATCATAGAATCACAGAATGTTTTGGCTTGGGAGGGACCATAAAGATCATCTTGTTCCAACTCCCTGGTATTGACAGAGACACTTTCCACTTGGCCAAGTTGCTCAAAGTCCCATCTAATCTGGTCTTGAACATTTTCAAGTATGCTTTCTGTAATGCAGCACAAGAGAGAGAAAACCAGGATTCAACAACCACACTAGTTTGGGGGGGTTTTTTCATTCTTCTTGGATCACCTTTTATTTTCCTATTAAACCTTTTCCCCTTTCTGTTGTTGACTCGTGAGAGTTCAAACTTTGGCTTGCTCTTAGCACCTGGCATCAGGCCACCAAGGAGGCAGCTCAGATATAGCGACGTTTCATTAGTCATCCAGGGGCTACTACATTTCTAAGAGAGAAACTGAAGAGTTTTTCAGGCTCACTTTTGTACCACTTTTTGTTGATGTCCCTACAGTTCTGGGACAAAACAGTGAAGACCTGGACCTTTTGCTGTCACAATTGAACACTAGACTGAAGGCACTGACATGCAAATCTGGCAGATGGGAATCTTGTCCTGTCTTCAAACCAAGACAGGCATGGGGTAATTGTGTATATGCCACTACATTTGAGGCAATTTTTAAGTTCATGTACTGAAGAAATAACCCCTTTTTGCAGCATCGAGGTTTGCCCTCACTTAATCTAAAAGACCTAAAATTCCTTTTGGGTGTCAGCTCAAGATCCAGTCCCCTACAACATTTTCATTTAAGCATAGGTATTTCTTTTATTTTCCTATAAAAAATTCTTTTTCATCAGCTGAATTTAGTTTGTTATTACATAACTGATTTATAAAAACCTTGTTATCCCATTCCCTGCTTGTTTCTGTTATGGAAAATTTCAGTTCTGGGTGTCATCTTTGACTTCACCCTATGACTTCCTCATCCTAAACAAGCATAATAATTTTATCCTATTTGTGTCTAATTCTTTTTGCACGTGTAGATCTTGGCCTTTTTTTATGTACAAACAACACTGAACAAGAAAGTCAGAAGCTACTGTCAGTTTTGTGTTCAACATACAGGAATAACATTTAACCAGCAACACTTGCCTGTGGCTCCTCACGCTATCTTGTGCTGTGTTCGGTAGAGCTGTCAGGCACACTTGCCTTTTCCTTCCATGCTTTGGGTTGTTGCACTGCAATGCGATGATAACATAATTTATAAATGGCATCCTGTTGCCAGCAAAGAGCAGCAGTAACTTCTCTAAGGTGCCCGCCTTCTTTCACTTTCTGCTTTGTACATATATAATAGTACTGAAAGTATAACCAGATGTAGGCAGAGCACAGGAGCTGCTTGGCAGCCTACCTTAAATAATTGCTTTTTCTCTCAGGGAAGTCTTAAATAGGGTAATCTGCAGCCCCAAAACCAGCCAGTACTATAGTAGGCTGCAGCCTGTGATATGTGTTCTTGTGCTAAGTCAAGTAGGAGTGTTGTTTGCCACAGATACTTTTGCAGTGTGAATCTCCTTTCATTTATATTAGTGGTATTAGACCTTCCTGATTTTTCAGCAGTGCCAGTAGAGTGGCCTGATGTTCTGGGTGTGGTATTTTGGTGTTCTTTGACTTCAGACAGACATACAACATCTAGATGGACACTGGGTCCCATTTCCCACTGTCAAACTCAGGCAGTTGCCACCAATCTGCACAACAAGGCTTGAAAACACTGGGTGGTCCCACTGATTGACAAATACTACATTTTCTGCAGAATATTGTGTGTTGTGTGTGAGCTTGGCTCTCTTGCCACTGCCCAAGAGGGTGACCCACAGGAGTTATGGATGCAGTCAGAAAAAACATACTGAACTTGTTTTGCCTCGGCTTCATGAAGCAGACTCCTGGTATAAATGGTAAGAAGAATTTTGATGCAAAGAACTGACACGACTTGGGCTCAAGACTCAACTCAGGCCGATGACACCATCAGAAATAAAGTACTAGATATCTTTGAATGTGTAAGCCTCTGTCACTGCAAGTCTGAATATGTGTGTTTATCCCTCAAGAACTCTGCAATGCATTAAGATGGCAGTTTGAAAATGCAGAACCTTTTAACAACTGTAATTAGACCTTTCGGAAAAGCCTTTGTGTACACTGAGCCTAGACCAGTCCAAAAAGAGCAGCTCAACAGCACATGGATACAGGCAAAAGAGTGTCCTGACTTTTTACTCAGTATGGTACATTTAGTACCTGCTTACACCCCAGCAGCCTAGCTGCCCACACCGGCTGCAAGGTCAGCAGCTACAGAGCTCTGCTGTGTCTCCAGGGTCAGGAGTTGTGTCAAGACTGATCCACAATTACACCATACCGCTGTCCCTCAAAGCACAACAAGACACTTTTCACCCAGATACACCCACTGGCTGTGGGCAGAGGCTGCCAGGAGCACTCTTATCTGTCCTCTCTGCTCCAGATAGTCCAAATGGAGCCAATGCTGTTCCCATAAAACAAACAGGCCCAGCTCACTTACATGGTGATTCCTGAAGCCTTCAGTCCTGCTTCAACTTGCTGCTCCAAAACAACCCACTAACCATCCAGACCCCAGCTTTATGCCATATATTGTAGCTATATGGCTCTCATTAGTCATGACCCACATGGTATTTAAATTAATAGAAAACAACAGATAGGGCAAGCTGAGGTGAATCATTTCTTTCTAGGGTTACTAATGGCTTCATAACTCAGCAGCACTGCTGCGCCGAAGGGTGTGATGGAGTTAGGAGAGGCTGCTGATTACACTTGGCAGTAAATAGCAGATTTCCACACAGCTAATTATAAAACTTGTTTATTTGCTGGAAGTAAATAAGAGGTACATGCTATAAAGAAAGGACTGACTTCTTTTCTCTTGCATGTGTTTCAGGAACTGGGTTAATTTCTTTCATTGGTGGATGAAAAACACTGAAACCACACAAAAATCCCATTTTGCTCAGCAGAGGGAAGTCAGCCCTCCAGTTCACAGAAGAGGATCAGGCTGATGTGCTACAGCCAGGAGATACACCTGCAGCTGTGAAACATTTCTGCAGCTGTGAAACATGTAAAAGAGATATCAGAAAGGTGGAGCAATATGAAAGGAAATCCTAAACAAGAAATTGCCCAGCGTAGCTGCTTGTAGCTCAGAACCTTTTGCAGCCACAAAATAGCCAATAAAAAATTATGTGTCACCACCTACTGGCAAACCCTCTTGTGTGGCACTTGTGTGTTGTGTTCTACAGCAATCACTGAACTCTGAGAGTCAATATTTATTTCTTGCTTCTATGCAATAAAAATGGTATTTATTCTATGTGCCTGTGTATTTTTCTTTGTATTCATGTACAATAATGGCTTTTATAAGGATATGGAGTTATGCTGGGTAAGATCACTGAGATTCCTGAGGGCCAAGTTTTCTGGGGTCACTGCAAATGTTGCATTCAACAGAGTTAGGGTTTTACTCTTCTCCAGAAACATCTATTTTAAATCAGTGGTGACTTGGCACAGCCACCATATGTCTGCTCACTGGAAAGCATCAGTGGTGCTCCAGGCATAGTGGAGAGAACGCTGGCTGCTGTGTCCACTCGCAACAACAGACCTGACCTCCAACCACAGCACCAGCCTGCCCTCATAAACCAGCTGCTGTTACCAAGCGATCACGCCAGAAATGTAGTATCTTCCCCAGAAAGACTGGAATTCCAAAAATAATCCCACAGATACCTAGCTGGATTCACCTTTTCCCTTTTTTTCCTGGCTCAGTGGAATACACAGAAGTCTTGGATACCTAAATAATAATAGAGTATCTAAAAGAATATGAGTAAAATTTTATGCTGTAGAGAATAATGCAAATCAGTTTATTTAATTAACTACACAATCTAAAAAAAACCCATGCTACTCTTGTATCACCCTACAGCTCTGTTTCAGCAACTGTCATGGTTGTTGAAAGGATAGATTTTGCTTAAGTTATACTCTGCCTTTTGCAGAATTTGTGAGTCATCTGGCTCCAGAAAAAAAATAGTGTGCTCATATTTCTTTCTTTAAAAAGCATGATGATGATTACTGCTATTTTATTTATTTATTTATTTATTTATTTATCTATTTATCTGTGGATTGTAGAGATACAACTCTTTTGTAATCTGATATAATTGTGACGTACTTGACCCTGTCATTTATTTCATGGTGAAGCACTCTGAATACACAGTGCCTTGTATTTACATTAGGATAATCAACATTGAGGGGCTATAAAGTTGGACAAGCTAGGGAACTGAGTTTATTTGCATCCTGTTTCAGGACAATTACCCCATAGCATTTAAATAATAGTATGGACAGATGTTTCCTCTAATGACCAAGTTAATATTTCTACATTTATCTCAGAGTATCCTCTGAATGTGCTCATATATCAAATAATGTACCTGGCTTGCTTACACCATATCAGTTCATTTTCTGTCTAAGCTTTTCTTTGTTCTTTAGGAATGTCAATTAAAAATGTAGTAACCTTTCTATCAAACTTGGAATTTACAATGCCACTATCTTCCTTTTAATATCAAACATTAGAAACTAAATCTTGATAACAAATACCATCCTTTATTTGAATGAGAGTATTTTAATGATATGTTGCATTCTGATATGACAGGTTTTCTTAAAACTGTAGGAAAGAGAACTATTAAACCTATGGTTGCTGTTAACAATTGAGAATATTAAGATTTATGAAAGTTTTTTCTAAGTATCACAGAAAAGAAGCTGCAAAGAGAGCAATTATGAAAGTGGAGATAAAAGAGAACTGAGAAGGGAATCCAAGTAGGGAAAGTAAATGGCTGTAAAATAAATCATGAGGAGTTATTAACCCTCACCCAGTGCAGTAAACTGCATCTTCTTAAAGCAACTTTTTCTTTTCACATCTCCAGAACTGGATCATATCATTTGATAGCAAAACAGAAGCTTCCATATTACTCTATTACACCTAGATGCCTAATTACAGGTGCTCAAAACACTGAACAGGGAGAAATCAAATCTCAGAAATGATTACAAAAATGTTACAGCTCACTGCTATCAAACAATTATTTGGAAAAAGGTAGTTAGGTAACAAGACAGTAGAAGATTACTGCAGTATAACTGTCTGGACAAACACAATAAGCAGTTCTTGGCTGCTCCAGCAGATGGAGCAGGGAACGTAACAGCACCTTCTGCCTCGCTTTTCTTGCCTTTGCTTTTCTTCTGCTCATACTTTTTCTTTCCTCTTTCTTCCTTTTTTTTTCTTCTTTTTTTGGTTACTTTTGTTACCAAAAAAAATTGCTATCAGCCTTCCGATACGTAAATTGGGCTTACAAGAACAATGGAGAGGGACAAAGGGGAATGGCCTAATGCTGGAGGATAGGTTTGGATTAAATATGAGGAAAAAAATTCTTAACTTTGAGGGTGATGAGACACTGGAACAGGTTGCCCCGAGAGGTTGTGAACTCCCCACCCCTGGAGGTGTTCGAGACCAGTCTGGATGGAGCTCTGAATAACCTACTGGAAAGTGTCTGTGCCCATGGCAGGGGGGATGGAACTAGATGATCTTTAAGGTCCCTTCCAGCCCAAACCGTTTTATGATCATATGATTCATCTGCCTGAGTTGGGCATCCATTAAGTTCAGCACTTAATTTAAGTCCCCTCCTTCATCATACTCACAATTCACTTTATGTCTCCATTGAGAATCCAAGGAGATTCAGGTGTTGGAAGGCCCCTATAGATCCAAGTCTAAGTCAGCAGTAGGAAGTGGCATGAGACAATCGGAGTGGATACAAAGAATTGAGTGGTGCTGAAGACCTGGTGTCCACTCTTTTTTTTTTTTCTTTTCGTTTTCACATTATCTCTCTGGCCCAATTGTCTGAATGTTCACCAGAAGAACATATTAGATGCCCTCCTGTAGTGTAAAAGTTTACACTTATCTAAAGTCAAAAAAGGCACTTTGTGAAGTCCCAGTCTGCCTCACGAAATGCAAACCAAAGCATTGTAAGAGGAGACATCTGGAAGTTTTGACCATTCTGGTCAAAACTAAAATCGTAAAATATGTAAGCCCAAGTTTATTTCTGAAAACATACAGAAGACCTTCCCTCTGTCTACATGTACACACAAGTAAGATACTATTGCATGTGTTTTTCTGGACATCTAAATTTCATGATTGTCAGGGAAAAAATATAATGCTGGCCGAGCAAGTCAAAACAAAGGCTCCAAATAGCAAAGGCTCAATCACCACCAAGAAAGCGCCAAATGCTTTCACAGATACCTTGGCTGTTGGTTGAGCAGGCATCTTAAGTGGAGACCAAAGGACAGTATGAAAGAAAGGTTGTTTTGCTGTTCTTCCATCCAAGGCAGCTATCTAGATGAAATAAATCTGGTTTTAGCTTTAACAGACTGGAAGATAGCTGCAAGGCTTTGGCAATGTAATAGGAAAATGAACAGACTTGGATGGTCAGTTTGTAAAGGACTGGGCAGTCAAGTTAGAAAATATTAAAAGTAGCCAGTGACACCAGTACCTATTCTGTGGCAGTGAACAAAGTCTTCATTATGCAAAAGAAAGGAAAAATAAGGCATGGTGGTGTAACAGACATAATATGAAAACAACTTCAAAGTGTGAGGCTGCTCAACTGTCCAGATTAGATTAAAAAGAGATGAATATGGGACTACATAAAAAAGCTGTCCAAAGCACAGCCTACTGGCTTTAAATGTGAATCAGACTTCTGGCATGAGAAAATCGAATTGCCACTCAATGCAGATGGCTAATTTGAAACAATATCTCTCTATGCAGATGTTTAACAAGTAATATTGATTCTCCATTACCAGAATTGCTGTAATATTGGATTTTACACATTTCCTTTTATATGTTTTTATACTATTTTTCAATCTAAACAGGCAAAGATCAGAGATCTACCTCTTATAGCTTTGCTTTGCAGTTGAAAAGACAAGCTATAAGTAGAAAGACAAAAAGGAAAACAGAAATGTACAAAAAAAACCCCATGGTAACATAGGAAGAAAAAACTGATAGATGAGGGATGACAAATAGACATTGCAGGGTACAGGAGGTGAGAAAGATCAAGACAAAACACAAGGTAAAAGACAGAAGCATTTAGAGACCTGGAATGTTTACAAATAGGGACAATTATTGCATTTCTTAACACACAGTCAAACATTGGTGCTCCAGTAGCCATATGGCTCAAGATTGATCTCATAAGTGAAACAGGTTTGGTGTGGTCAGAAATGCAGTGGTAGGCTTCCAAAAAACACTCCTGATCTACGGAAAGCATTTGACTTGCTGAGTCAGTGTGGAGACAGTTCCCCAGAAAAGTAAGGGCACTGTGCCAACACCAGCACATGCCTTTGGATGAGTTGCCTTCTGATCACTCACAGCAATTCAAGTTCCCATGACAGTCTCCCCCAAAATTTTTGGCTTGGTTTAAGGACTTCCAGTGGTCACAGACATAAAAGGGAAATTCTAATTATAACTGTTCAGAAGTGGTAATTCATGACTGAGGAATGATCTGGCATGGAGGGCAAGGAGGAGTTAAACTGGCTGGAAGCAGGAATGCCATAGACAGAACAGACTCCTTCCAAGGGAGTAAAGTTTCCCTTGGTGATGAGGTAAGAAATAGTCTCAGCTTTGTCTTGCAGCCATCCTGGGTGACCCAAACTCAGGGACTAACTCTGGGCAGCAGAGCTAGTTGAGAGGTGGACCCACAGCCACACTGAGGTGCCCCATGCAAATACTCTTGGAATTGGTGCTGGTGCAAGTATATACGGAATCTGCTTGTGACACATCTTTGAAGATTCCACGTAGAACTGCATATTGTGGTGGGACTCTGCCCAATGCATTAAATTCATTAACTTGTTTTTTTTATATTTAATTACAGAGGTCTGTTAAATTCACCTCTAGGGTACCATAAAAATTCTCCAACAGATGCCACTAGTGAGCCTTGCTGAAGTGGTAGATGTTGCTGTTGGCCTTAGCTCTCCTCCTCCTCTTCTGCCAGAGGTTACAGCCCCAGTAGCCAGAGCAAGAGAAGTGCCCACCTCTGTCACACCACCCCATCCCAGAGGCTGGTGTCTGCTCAGATGTATCCTTGGTGGCATTTTAAGACAAAGAGCCAGGCTCCAACTAAGACATCAGAGCTCACGATTCCCCGTGCTGTGCTGGCCACAAACATTTGTGCCCTGTGTTTGCAAAGTGTGAGGGGGAGGTCACCAGGGCGTCTGCCCCACCTGTACCAACTGACTGTCAGCCCCCGTGACGTTTGCTGGACAATCCCAGTGGAGGTTCTTTGGCAGTGGCTCTCCAGTCTGTTTTAATTCCTTCTTCATTTTCACATTCAGATGACTCCAGTGTATTACTGCGACCCAGTAAAGGCAGAACACAGACGTATGCTCCGCTGGTTTATTTTATCTACATATGTGTAAGGTTCTGCACCTGCGCTGGGGCAATCCCGAGCACAAATACAGGCTGGGCAGAGAATGGACTGAGAACAGCCCTGAGGAGAAGGACTTGGGAATGTTGGTCACAACATGAAGCCCAACATAACCCAGCAATGTGTGCTTGCAGCTCAGAAAGCCAGCTGTGTCTTGGGCTGCATCAAAAGTGTGACCAGCAGAGTGAGGGAGGTGATTCTCTCCCTCTACTCAGCTCTTACAAGACCCCCACCTGGAGTACCGCAACCAGACCTGGGCCCCCACCATAAGAAGGATGCAAGTCCAGAGGAGAGCCACAAAAATGATCAGAGGACTGGAGCACCTCTCCTATGAAAACAGGCTGAGAGCTGGGGTTGCTCAGCGTGGAGAAGAGAAGGTTTCAGGAATACCTTAGAGCAGCCTTCCAGTAACTAAAGGGAGCCTAAAAGAGAACAGGAGAGGGACTTTTTACAAGGGCATGTAGCGACAGGACAAGAGGCAATGGCTGTAAAACAAAAAGAGGAGAAATTTTGACTAGATATGAGGAAGAAATTCTTTACTATGAAGGTAGTGAGGCAGTAGAATAGATTGATCAGAGAAGCTATGGATACCCCATAACTGGAAACATTCAAGGCCAGATTGGATGGGACTTTGAGAAGCCTGGTCTAGTGGAAAGTGTCCCTGTCCATAGCAGGGGTTTGGAATGATATGATCTTTAAGGTCTCTTCCTACACAAACCAGTCTGTGATTCTGACTTTGAGGGAAGAGGGATCTGCCTGTAGTTCTTTAATCTGGCTTCATGATTCATCTAGACCACAGAATGTCACCTAATTCAGAGACCACAACCTGAACTAGACTGTATCCAACATGAAATGGATCAAATGTTGATTTGGAGATACCCGGAGAAAGGAAAAAACATTGAATCCTTGTGGAAACAAATAAACAGAAAAAATTACAGCTACTGTGAAATACACACCTTATTTCTGTTTTGCCTACCAAGTCTTTATGATACGAAGGCAAACAATATAGATTCTTAAACACTGAAGCACGTACGTCAGAGATAGGAAAGAGCTGTTCGGGTTATTTAAGTCCTTCCCAACAAAATATCTCTTGTGGATCAGGCACAGGAAGAGCACAGTCACTCCCTCCCCCTTGCCCGTATAGAGCTCATATCCACCCCTTCCTTGGCTCTCTTTTCTGTCTCCTCTCTCCTAGGAGTGACTCAGGGTCTTGCATGAAGGAGTGTGTTTTCTGCAGGGCCTCTGTTTCACCTGTTGTAAAGGTTGGAAGGTGCCTAATGACTGAAGAGGAGAGAGGGACGTCTTACTACTCACAGGCTGGACTGTCAGGCTATGAAGTTGGGTGCTGTTCTCACCTCTGTCACAGAGCTCTCCTGAAGTGACAAATAAGTTCTCTTGCCAGGCTCTCCACAAGTGGTTCCTGTGTTTTGCTCATTTTCCATTTGCCTCACAGAGGCTCTAGGTCTAATCTGCAGAAACGCTGGGCACACACAACCGTGGGTGAAGTCAGGAAGGTGGTGATTTAACAAAATATCTCCTGTATTCTCACAAACATGAGACAAAATTTTGTAGAACTGAGAGCTTAGAATAATGCATTATGTGCATATTCAACTTAAGTGCCTGAATTCCCTGTCTGTATCCCAGGAATTATGATAGAAAATAAATGAACAATGGTTTGCACAGTACTCAGACGTTAGGGTGTTACTCAGAAAAGATGGCAAAAACATTAGTATTTCCATCTTTAGAGTGGAGTTTGAATAGCAGACAGGAAATCAGGCATGAAACTGCCAACTGAACACTGGAAAATCATACACTCACTAAGCACCATCCACCCTGTGGGCTGAGAGGAGGGTACAGTGAAAGTAATATGTTATAATTGCCCTTAAAAGGCAAGATCAAAAAAAATATTAACCAAAGTGACCCAGCAGTTCCTAATGTTGAGTACTTTACCGGGGCAAAGCTTCTGGAATTTAATTTCTTCTGCATAACAGGGTTTTATGCTGAAATTCTTGTTTCTATGTGCAAACTCCAAAAATTGTTGTTCACAAAGTCTAGAGGCAAATCAGCACAGCTCAGTGCAATGCAGCACCACGGTTACTTAAGCTGGTTTGGGGCGGGTTTATTCTAGAAATACAAACAACACGTCAGGAGTCAGGAAGTTCCTTGCACCTGGCTTAGGGCAGGAGCCATTAACTCCTTCATAACTACCCCAGGTATGGAACCACTTTAATAAAATTACTCTGTTTCCATTGCTGACAGGGTGTTATCTTACACAATTTGTACATGTTTTGAGTGACCACTGATAATGTCTCATTGTTGAACGGGTGGAGAGCTTCCTAATAAATAAAAGCACAACCTGTTTCCAGCTTCAAAGGAGAAATGTGAAATTTTGGGTAACAACCAACAACCATGTATTATTTTATTAAGAATTTTGCAACAGCTGAGACTGATACTGATCAATAGGTGGTTTCTATTCTTTGAAAGCTGGCACTAGACTAGTAAAAAACCCACAAACGGTACACTGACAATGGAATATTATCATACCATTGCCCATGAATATCCTAATTTCAACAAGCAAAATCTGATAACTTGGCCATTTGTTCCACTTCCTTAAAATAGCTGCCCTTAACCTGGACTTTGCTTGTTCTTAGGTTACATATCTATAATAGTGCACACATAGTATGCCCAAAAACTAATAGACTATATGGAACCAAGTGTTTGGGCTAGGACATCATCATAAAGAAAATGAACATCCATCATAGTCTCATGGATGAAATCAGGGAGGGTACCTTGACAGTGCAGGTCTGACATCCACCCACAAAGGCTGCTACCTGGATAATAGTAAGTTGTCTTGAAAGACCAAGACAAGAGATAAAGTAATGAAGAAAACAGCAAATAACAGCCTAGTTTTCTGGACAGAAGAAAGGTCTTTGCAATGAGAAGAGCATGCAACATCAAATCAAAACACTGCCCTTCAGTTATCAGTGCTGGAACCCAGCAGAATTGTACTACCTGGAAAACTGTCAATCACACATCTGCAATTTCCATGCCACATGGACCCTACAGTACTCTCGATTCTCCAGGTTGGGTACAGGGCTTCACCACACCGAGCTCATTGCAGGATGAAGGGTTAGACTCTTGGTGTGAGCATACAGTTTTAAGCCTTTCACTGCACTTATGTTAAAAAGTCTTTTGGCTATGTAGAAAATTTAGCACTTCAAAAGCAGTAATCATCTGTTGTTATTAAAAACAAGAGCCAGATTCCCTCCCTCCCTCCTGGTCCAGAAGACACGTAATGACAAGATTTTTGTGAACTTATACCCTAAGCCCAAAATTTCACTTCATATATATTTAATGATCTGTAGTTGCATGACTCAGTAGCTGTGGGTTCAGGCACTGGCATACAGGAAGGTTCCAGGGCTGGCTGATCATTGAATATCAAACAGATATCCTTCTTAGGATATCTGGAACCCTCTTAGCAGCCAGAGAGTTGCTGATCCTCTGTATTCAACATTGCTGTGGCTGCTACACCAATCCTATGCACTCAGGTGGTGCTCACCAAAGATGCTGGTGACTGGAGAGGTCCAAAACCTGGAAAATATACATTGCAACAAAATCTCTGTTTAGCTTAACTAAAGTTATGATTGTGCAGGCAGTTCTAATGATGAAACAGCCTGTTTGTGCTAGAATGAAGGGAATCAACCTTTCCTCTCATTCCCATTTCTCCTTCCTCCTCCTTTCTCCTGTTTCCAGCTACACAGTCCCTTGAGCTGGCTCGTTCTGATGCTTGAGAGATCCTTTTGTTGCTAGTTTGGCTCACTAATTAGCAGAAAAACATTAATGTTTATTGGTGGATTTAATTTCTGCTGGGACAATGAGTTATGTACACCCTCAGAAGAGCTCAACAGCTGCTGGAACTGGCTGAGGACAGGAGAAAGAGACTGGAGGTGGGAGCAGACCTCCTTTCTAGGTGCCAGAGGACTGCTAAACTCCTCTACTAAACACTCTGGTTTCTTAGGTGAAGAGAAGCTCTAGGGCACTCAGCACATTTAATTATCTATATAATAAACAAGATTTGACAACAGGTAAAGAATCATAATGAAGAAGGATTTTAAAGACTGAAAATTAATGCTAGAGAAGTTCATGTTGTAAATAAGGCAAATGGGGAATAATTATGGTAATTGACTTAGGAAAGCTTCTTTCCAAGCTTGTTTTGGGATTTCCCTGTCGCTGGTACACTTTACATCATGGTTCCTCCAGGGAAGCCTCTCCAGAGGACAGCACAGCTTCTGATGGATATCCATGGGAGAAGGCCCAGACAGGTGCTGGACCACAAGACACTTGCCCCCCGGCTCCGGCGTGTCACAGCTCGCCCATCCCTGCCTGGGCAACAGACAAACAAAACAAAGTTGATAGGAGGTGGTTAGTAGAGCATGCTTTATTATAGGAGAAACAGCCCCCAAAAAACCCAACCAAGGCAAAATCCCAAACCAAACCAAAAAAGTTAGAAAATGAGCAGGATATACTTTTTCCTCCACGAAGACAACAGCTGTGAACCAATAACAGCAAATGAATGAGGGCAACTGCGGCACAAAACGAAAGCAAGCCAGTGGTAAGTCTCAGAAAAAGAGGCTCAGGGGGTACCTCATCGCTCACTACAACTACCTGAAAGAAGGGTGTAGTGAGGTTGGGGCCGGTCTCTTCCACCGTGCCTGCAGTGAGAGGACTAGGGGAGATGGCCTGAGATAGGGGAGATTCAGATTAAGTAGATATTTTTTTTTAACTGTTACGGTGTTCAGGCATTGGAATAAGTTGCCCAGGGAGGTAGTGGAATCACCACCCCCGGAGGTATTCAAGAGGCGCCTGGATCTGGCGCTGGGTGATGTGGTTTTGGAGTTACAGTGGCAGTGCTGGGTGGACGGCTGGACTTGATGATCCTAAAGATCTCTTCCAACCTTGATGATTCTGTGATTCTAAGTGAAACAAGCGGCCAGAGTGGACCGAGGCGACCGCGACCCCCTCCGCGCCCCTCGGCCCCCCAGCGCGGCGGGCAGAGCCGGGGAGCATGCGCGGGGCCGGGCCAGCGCCACCACCGCCCCCGCCCGCCCCGCTCCCCGCGGCGCTGCCGGCATTCTCGGAGCCGCCGCCGCCCCTCTCCGCGCTCAGGGCCCCGACCAGCGGCAGCCACCGACCCCCCGGGCCGCAGGTAAAGGAGGGCCGAGACCGGCGAAGGGAAGGGGTGGGGTGGGGGTGTCCCGTCTCCGCGGCCCTTTGTGCGGCGGCCGGTCCTCGGCGGCGGGCGGGGGGCTGCGGATCGGGCCCGGCGGAGCGGGTAGGGGGCGGTCGGTGCCGGGGCGGCTCCGTCGGCGAGGGCCGTGTTGGCCCCCGCGGGGCCGCGTCGTGCTCCTGCGGGGCCGCCGCTCCCTGCAGCCGGCCGGGGGCGGGGGGAGAGGCTTCCTGCCGGCCCGAGGGGCTCCTCCGGCCGCGGACAGGGAACACGGCGAGGGAAGGAGCCCCCGCGTCCCTCCACGGTCGGGAGGCGTCTTCTGACCTCCCGTTCGGGCTCTGGGGTCGTTGCTCAGAGGAGGCTCCGAGGAGGTTTCAGGGAGGCTCGGACATTTGTAGCAACTTCCCTTCAGCCGGTCTGGATGGTGCTGCAGGGGTGGGGTGGGGTGGATATGCCTTCTCGGGCAGGCGGGCCCCGCTTCAGGTCTGAAATGGAGGCAGCAGGTTTCGGAGGTGCGTGGATAATGAGGGCGCTGCTTCGAGGCTAATTAGATATGTATCAAGAGGGAAATACCGAGTTATTAGTGGAGAACGTGTCTTACAAAACAGTTCTTTGGTTCCTGATATCTCAGCCTGACCTCCTGCATCTGCTTTAAAGACGAATTTTGGGGCTAATAGGCTTCTAACTTCTGGAAAGGGGAACCAGTGTTCAGTGTAGGTGCCGACATTGTGGTCTGCTGTAATTTTTCCACGGGCCACAGGCGGAAAGGACTCACGGTAGCGTTTTTTGTTTTGGTTTCATCTTTCCCCTCCCCCGGTATTGGCTGGGGATGCTTTCAGAGACAGCGGTCACTACAGGCTGGCCAGGTTGGAGTTCAGCAGGATCCTGTGTTGTGTTCAGCTCCGTGATTTCCGGCCTGGAGAATGTGTCAGGGAGCCCGTCTTCTCCCAGCCACGCCACAGAGAGCAGTTCGGGATCACTCCCACCCTCAGGACTTCCTGCTGGCAGGCTCAGGGTGTCACGAGTGATGCCTTTCACAGGTCTCCGACCAGTGGCCCCGTACTTCCCTTTGGCAAACAGGATCTGCTTAGTGGGAGGTGCTGGCACTGGCAGTCAGTCTTTCCAGCTGAGGGCACTGAGAAGTGGGGAGAGGTCTTTAATTCCAGGTTTTGCAGGTCATTAGCTGGGTTATGGCAGCCCCTCTTGCCCCCACACTCTTCCTTTGGCTTTCACTTTTGCTTTCCTAAACTCTTGTGGTCCTCAATACATGGAAGTATGGAAATAATCGAGGAAGAATGTTGTGTTGTTGTAGATTTTTGAAAGGAAAGGAGGTTGTACTGACTCACCTTTTGTGGTCAGTGCCTAAAGCTGTTACAGCGCCTGCTGAAACTCGTGTTTATAACTGTGAATAACTTCACAGAAGCCACGGGCAAGTTCTTCCTCTAGTTACTGGTGGTCCTTGCCACTGGCAATTTAAAAATCCTATTTGAAACCAAGTGCACTATTTTTTTTTTGCTCTTGCATTACCTGACGAGAGGTATTTGTGTTACAACTGCTGCTGCAGAAATTGGAAATATTGTATGCAAAGTTATGAGCTCACTGAATGCAATGACAGTGGTGGCAGTTCTTCTGTTAGTTTAATTGGAAAACCAAAACGAGGAACTGGTGAGATGATGATGAAGGAACCAGCCCAGCAGATCCATGGTGACAAACACTTGGGTTTGTGAGCCCTTGACTGGGGAGGGGATTGTCAAGTGGTGGGATAAGCTGCTTGAGTGTCATCGTATATGATCTGGGAATTAATATATGTTTAGCTTTGCTAATGCTTTTCTACAGAAAGAACCTTGCTTCTCCTTACAAACTAAAGGAAGGTTGAGGTTGCCTGTCTGTGAGAAATGTAACCGGTAATTGTGTGCAGAGCGAGACTGGTCTGTGGAGGAGAACTAAAGCTGGCCAGGGTGTACCATGGAAGCTGGTCACTGGGACAGGGGACCCAGCCCTCCTTGTGCTGTTCTCTGCTGCTGTGCAGATGCTGGAGATCACCCCCTGCAAAGTGCTGCTGTCATGTCCCTTATTGCCCTGCCGTGGGGTGTCTCCTTTGGGAAGACACCGTCCTTGGCCTGCCCTCCTTTCCTGCCTGCTGCCGGGGGTGTGCTGACTTTGAACGTGTGCCAGTGCTTGGGCCAGCACCTGAATCTATGAGGGCAGCTGTAGCACAGAAGATGTCGAATCTGAGTGTTGTTTGCAGCAGAAAGCAGCATCCAGGCACAGCTTACCTGACCGCTGCGTTTGCTGGGCTTGGGCTTAAGTTCAGTGTTACCCGTTTGGGATGAGCAATAGCACTTGGTTGTTTGAGGTCAATGCTGGATTAAAACAGAACTTTTTAAACGGGCTTTAAATGTGTATGTTTAATTTATAAAGCTTCCAGGCTTTAACTGTGTTTGGTTTAGTTGCACCAGTTAGTCAAAAATGTCAGTGGCGATTAATTATTACAACATAACGGTCCACGTGTTCACGGTTTAGATTTGTCACATTTAGGGCATGCTTTTTTTAAGTTTTAATTGTAGTATGAGATGATACTGGAGCTGTTGGACACTCTGCTGAACATGCATAAAAGCTGTTGATGAGCTTAGTGTAATATGAAGAGATGTCCATTGTGTTACTGCAATATCACATTAGGCATCTGTGTGTGTAGTGTTCATTTAGAAATCAACTTAATATTTGCACTTAGTGAAGCAGTAGCTCAAGGATTTATGCAGTGGTCACTTTTAGTCTGGAATTTTTGCTAAATTACTGCATGAATAAGGACCTCTGTTCTTTGGATGAGAAATTGAATCCCCAAACTGAAAGCTTTTAATAAAGCTGCCTCGTTAACTGTGTTCTCAGTGCCTTCTATAACTTGCAAAACTGTATCACATTTTGTTGTTTTCTGTTTCTATCCCTCTCTCTACTCCCCTTATTAAAATATTCCCATATATTGTTGTGGAATGTTTTATTATGGTTTTCAGAAGTTCATCTGATCTCAGGGAGAGTGTGAGTGAAAGAACTCTGGAAAAATGGGGTTTCCTGAAGCTTCAGATGACTAGCTCTAACAGAGCTGGATGTCAGCGTGGTACCTTAAAAATCATGNTTTTTTTTTTTTTTTTTTTTTTTTTTTTTTTTTTTTGCTTGGGTTTCTCTTCCCCTTGGTTTTGTTATAGTAATTCCTGATAAGTTGTCAGAGGGCTCTCCCAACATCACATGAGAGCCAACCTGGAGTCTCTGTGTTTTGAAACTCACCACTGACTGAATTTTCCTGGTTTATGGTCTCGCTGTAATTACTGTGTTGCAAATGGACATAGGAAGCCAGTTAGTTCTCTGTAGTGGCTTTTTGCTGGATCTCATGGTGTAACCCTGGCCAGCAACTAAGGGCCACACAGCTGCTTGCTGGATCCCCCTGGCCCAGCAGGACAGGGGGGAGAGAATCAGAAGGGTAAAAGAGAGAACCTGTGGGTTGATGTAATGGGGCAGAAAAGGAAGGAAAAAATAATAACAGAGTTGGAATATATAAAATGAGGGTTCACCACTTGCTGACCAATGCCCAGGCAGTTCACAAGCAGTGGCCCTTGGCCCTGTTACTTCCCCAGTTTATATATGAGCATGATGTCACATGGTATGGAATATCCCTTTGGCCAGTTTGGGCTAGCTCTTCTGGCTCTGTCCCCTCCCAACTCTGTGCCCCTCCAGCTTTCCCACTGGCAGGGCACGAGAAGCTGAAAATTCCTGGACTTAGTTGTGGCTAAAACAATCAGTGTGTTTGCCTCCTAAATCCAAAACACAGTATTGAACCAGCTACTGGGAAGAACATCGTCTCTATTCCAGCGTAAACCAGATCACTGGAATATCAGAACTGATGAAAGTGTTTGGATATTTTGGATAACAGAGGGAAAGCTTCTGCAGTTTCATATAAAATACTGTCCCAGTTGGGAGGAGTGTGATTAGATTTTTCCTCTTAACCCTCATTATTATTGCATCCTGGCCTCCTGAAGTCTGTCTTTGCAATGCATCCTGTGAAATGGTTTTCTCTGTATAGGCTTTCTCATTGTTGAGACAGTCCTAAGTACATTAAATAAAACCTATTACCCAAAGGCTGCTATTGATAACAGATTAAATGGGCAGTCTTAATGGAATTTATCTGTAGTGTCAGGTATTTTTAGTGCTGTTTTGCAAGTCAAAGATCACTTATTTAGCACTTTGTCTGCTTTATTTTTCTTTTTTTTTTTCTTTTTTTTAAAGTTGTAAACTCAGTAAATATCTTGATAACTAACCGTGTTGTTTGTTTCCTTTCCCATTTGTTTTTTTTTTTTTTTTCAGTCTTCCCTTTGCCTAGTCAGACTTCATCAAAATGTCTCTCTATCCTTCCCTAGAAGATCTGAAGGTGGATAAAGTTATTCAGGTATGATGGACTTTAAACAGATGAGTTCTGATGATAGTAATATATCTGGTGATATTTAATCTAGGTAAGGGGAGATGTATTGTAGTTGGGAACTTGTTTTACCATTGCACTCTAAAAGGGGAAAGACAAGCTGTTTATTTTGTAGCTTGATATAATATCATTAATGCTTAATTTACTGCCTGGATATATTTTTTAAAATTTTTATGTATTCATTTATATTCATGTTGGGCACTCTGCTGAACACACATAAATGGTGTGGATGACCTTCAGTATGTTGGTATGTTTAAGTTTTTTGAAGCATAGATACTTGGTCTTAAGTAGACAAACATAGTCAGTCTCTTCACATACTTCAGCTCTGATCTGATGACTGAACTAATAAACCTTCCACATCTCACTCCACTGTCCAAATCTGTGGCAGAAGGCTTTAATGGTCATTTGAGTGCCCAAAAAAAAGAAGCACTGGCTGTCTTAATGCTGTCTAGAATCACAGACTTGTCCACTGGCTGTTTCATGTAGTGACCAGGTCTCTCAGTACTTACAAGGTTATCACATTTGTGTAAAACCATTTATGTGTAAGAATATTGACAATTTTATTATTGGACAACGATGAGGACTAAAAAAATACGTGTGAAAGAAAATGAAGAAAAACATTTTAATGGATTAAAAACTCCATGAGAAATATGACATGAATATATTTCACAAAGCATTTCTTTGCTTTCTTCAGCGTTTTACCTTTTCCTGAACTTAACTTGCATTCCCTCCCAGCTTAAGGTGACTACTACTTCTTTCCTTGCTATTCTCACTGGGAAGCAGTCAAGCAGACTGCGTAGAGCAGCTTATCTCTGCTGTGCTGTCCCAAAGTGCAATGTCTTGTCTCACCTGTGTTTGTATGTGTGAGGTGGGGCTTTTGAAGTTGTGGGTGCTGTGTTGGGATTTCTCTTTGCTGTGTCCACCCACTCCATTCTTCATATCTTACCAAAGTCCTTTACCTACAGTTAGGTAATGCTGAACTGAAAAATGAGTAGCCTGGAACCAAGAATGTGCTTCTTTGTCCTTTTATCGACCAGCTGCTAGGGTTTATGTATTACAATTTAAAATTGTAATAAATGTAATCAGTAAGCCATTCCATTTTCACTGATACTTTTCACAGAATCATTGAATAGTTTGGGTTCTAAGAGATCTTTAAAAGTCACCTAATCCATCCCCTCTGCAGCGAGCAAGGACATTTTCAACTTGATCAGTTTGTTCAGAGCCCAGTCCAGTCTGACCTTGAATGTCTCCAGGGATGGGGCATCTGCAGCCTTTCTAGGCAGTCTGTTCCAGTGCTTCACCACCCTAATTTTAAAAAACTTCTTTGTTTTACCTAGTCTGAATCAACTCTCTTTTAGTTTTGAACTTGTCCTATCACAGCAGGCCCTGGTAAAATGTCTGTCCCCATCTTTCTTAAAAGCCCCCTTTAAAAGTACTGAAACTCTGCTATAAGGTCTCCCCAGAGCCGCCTTTTCTCCATGCAGAACAGCCCTGACTCTCTCAGCCTGTTCTCACAGGAGAGGTGTTCCATCCCTCTCATCATGTCAGTGATCATTTCCTCTGGACCTCTCCAACACATGCGTTTCTTTCCTATGCTGGGGACCCCAGACCTGGATGCAGCATTCCAAATGGAGTCCCACAAGGACAGAGTAGAGGGGAAGAATCACCTCCCTTGACCTGCTGGCATCAAAGGCTAAATTATTTGCCTCTCCCAACAAGTGCATTATAAAAGTGCTATCTCTTTAAAAACATCTCAGGGCATTCTTAGAAGAAAAGGGGGCAGAGTACAGAAGGATAATGTCTGTATCCAGAACAAGCGAGATTAAAATGACTGCTGGTTAAAACAAACAGACTTGTTACATTAAATATTTTTCTAACCTGTTCTTTTTGTCCCTCATTTGAGTTGGAGCCTATTCTTTTAAGTACATGTGATATTACTAAATAATGAGTCATTCTTGCTGTGAGACCTTTTTTTGAAGACAACTTCCTGGAGTGTACAGGACTAAGAAATCTTCTGTTTTTATGCATTTCCTTAACATCATGAAGTAATTTGGCTGTCACGTTGTGTTAGATGATTTACGTGTCCTGTTCAGCATGATGTTTCACTGTGCATTTTGTAATTTCTCCCCCACCTTTGACATTCAACCTCAGGAAAGTTATTGGGATAGCTATTTCCATCACGCTTACCAAGCTTCTGTAAGGCAGTGTTTTTCACTGGTTATGATTACACAAGACCAAAAAATAGTAGCTGAGGTATTGAGAAGGAAGGAAACTGGTTTACTTAAATAAGGTCTCTTATATTTGTGAGTCAGTCAGCAATGCAGAAATTAAGTTTTATGTGTTCACTGTACGGGCAAGTGCTGTAAAAAAATCATCTTAGAGGGTCTGCTTCTTTCAGAAGATATTAAAGCAATAGCATTGGATTGTGTGGAACTTGACACCTGAAAGGGACTTTAGTAGATCTCGCTAATAACATCTGTAAATGGTGAAGAGGTAAAACTGCTGCTATCCAGCTGAAAAAGTAATTGCAAAATACTCTGCCAAAGGTCATACCCTAAAACTTAAAGTTATAAAGCTTTGTCAGACAAGTTTAATTAGTCCTTTAAGGCTCTTTAACTTGCTTGATGACAAAACCAGAACAGGTTGATGGTAAAGCCTCTCTGCATTATTACTGTAGCTTTGTCTCTGAGGAAGATCTCTGAAGAAGTTGTGATGCTATTACAGCATGTTGTATTGAAGCTATTTATTTCAAATAAAAACATTGACTTTAGCACTTCAAGATGAACAGTAACTAGCATGTACAAGAGCAAAGAGAATTTTGAGCCTTCTGCCTGCATAATAAAGATTTTGTTTTTCTTGTACAAGATAACATCTGTAAGTTTCTTTGCTTTTAGGCTCAGACTGCCTTTTCTTCAAATCCAGCTAATCCAGCAATCTTGTCTGAAGCTTCTGCTCCAGTTCCTCATGATGGAGGTAAGCTCATGTACTGACTGTATAGTGTCCTAATGTTGTGGAAAGCGGTTACGAAGTACTGAAGTTAACAGTACAGTCAAAAATACCTATAAGTATGTAATCCTGTTTACAAAGGGCAAGACCATGCCTTTTTGGAAATGCCAACACCCACCTTGGTAAGGTGCTATAGGAGACAAAAACCAGTGTTTGCTTATTAAAGGAAGTTGTGGCAAGCACTCACCCGACTCTTTCTGAAACCTTTTCCAAGTGAGCCTAACATAATAAGATTCGTTGTTGGTACCACTGAGCTCTTTTTAACTCTTGCCTCAGACACCTAGTTGTCCTTATTTATCAACCTATGTATTTGTAAGCTTTTGAGCTCAACATGTGTCTGAGTGTCATTCTTCTCCCTATGAGCTTGCTCAGGGACAGACAAACACAAATCTCTGTCAACAGAGGAGTGCCCAGGAAGGTGGCCCTTAATCTTGTCCTGCAATCATTATAAAGCTTCCAGCAGATTTTGGAATCAACTGTCTGATGGGAAATCCATCTGATATAAAGCTGAATGACTTGTACCCATTTCTTCTTTTCTCCCATGCACATATACATCCATGAAGGTATGTTTGAGGTCAGAACTCTGGATTAGTAAATTACGCTTGATCTGAAAGGCCTAAAGGCTCTGACCAGCAGCAGTGCTGGAATGGCTGTCAAGAATGCTGGTGGACCAGACATTAAAGCTTGGTGGATATAACTTTGTCTCCAGTTTTCTGAGTTCTTGTGTGTCTAAGATGACTTTAGGGCAGGATTTTGGATAGCTCACCAGATAGTTGCCTGTGGTAAATCCTTTCTGGAATAGATTCTGGCCCAACCTCACCAGACCAGATTTGATTTTGCTTCAGCAGTCTCTTCTTGGCAGCATCCTTTCTGCTGTCCAGAGTGTGAATTCTCATGTAGTTATTTGGCCAGCAGATGCAAAGACATAATTTTGACATCAGCTGGTGTGTGAATTGCTCAGGAGCTGTGTGTGGCTGTAGAGTGATTAATCATTCAGTATATCCCAAATGAAGGGAGGCCTACATCATCTGTAGGATGTGCCAAACCCCCTGGAAATTCCTCTGTCCTGGCAGAGATGGGAGACTGTACAACATCTAGAGTTTTTGGATATGTTCTGCTCTTTGGAGCTCTTTCTGTTTTAAGTGAGAACGTAATACAGCCAATAAAGATGCATCATATGTTCTGGTCTTTAATGGGGAACAAAACAGAAAAATTGGGTAGCTGCAGAAATCTTGTGCAGCGTTGTGTATAATCCTATGGGCTTGAAAAAGCAAGCAAAAGTAGAAGATTCATTCATGAAAAGCTCATTAATCAATATTGCTGAAATTACAGACTAATAGATAAGTCCAGAGATATAGTCAGAGAGCTCTCATATGAAACAGTATATTAAAGAGAAAAGAAGTTTGTTGTTTGTACTGGCATTCATCTTGCAATAACCCTTGTTCCTTCCCAGAAAATTTGACCACTGCTGCTTAAACAGCTTATAATAGCTGTTTTTAAACATGTACCTGTAAACGAACCCCAGAAACCTAAGCTTTGTGTTCTGGGGAGGCTGTTTGCTTCTGAAGTCGTCCTTTGCACCACCTCTGTGTCCAGACAGCCTTTTCTGTCCCCACTTCTTCAGTGAGCATATTGTGTGGACTCAAGTGTTCTCATAACTACCACTTGTTAAATGGCACCAGTTAATGATCTATGGAATGTCAAGAGCAGCATCAACCTTATTGCCAGAGTTGTTCAACTAAAAGTCTGACAAGTCTGTCAGTTCAACTTGCTTTCCTTCCTCTCCCTGCACCTCACTCCTCTTGGGTATGGAGGGAATATTTTAAGGGTTGTGTGTGGTTTTTCTTGTTGAGAGGCATATCTAAAGCCCCTTCATTTTGAAGCTGTGAGAAAATGACAGCTGCTTTCTTATGAAGACTCAAAGCAACCTGTAGAGTTGACCATACAGCCCGGAGACTTCTGTAGAAACCCTCCCAAGCCTGGGATCTGGAATATCCTTGGCATGGATGCCTCTTTCAGGTGCTGTTTTGAACTTGGTGGAAGGTGTGTGTGTGTGTGTGTGTGTGTGTGTGTTCTTCAGCACACCTGGTTTTGGGGGTAGGAGGGAGTTTCCTGGTAATTGTCCAAGAGCTCTGAAGGGCGGGCATGTCGTCATGGACTGAGCAGAGTGTTGGTTTTGGAACCTGCCACCTCATGTCTTATGTTGTTTGTGCTGTAAAGGATGAATGGAGTAACTGAAACTGAAAGTTCTCTGTAAACTCATTATCTCAGAAATGCTACTTCTTTTGGTCGCTCTTCTAAACCAGTCCTGATTCAGTTGGGTTTTCTGTCATAATTTTCTGGTTAAATAATTACAGTAGCACAGGATTTGTTGAAGTAATTGTACACATAAAAGCAGTAACTGCTCCTTCTGTTAAATCAACGTATATTGATCTATTATTGTTTTGTTTTTCTCCTATAGGCTTATACCCCAGATTGTATCCAGAACTCTCTCAGTATATGGGCCTGAGCCTCAGTGAGGAAGAGGTGCAGAGAAACTTCCCAGTGGCAGCAGCTGCTCAGCCACAGAGTGTAGGTACCAATCAAGCATGTTTTAGAAAACAAAAGTATAATGACTAAATGTGCATCTAGCATTTTAGAGAGCAGACTGTTATTTGTCTTAAGTACCATACTTGACTGAATGGTGAATTGTTGTAAGTAACATTGCCTATTTTAATCTGGTCTTAAACTGAGCTTTATGTTTCCAGTGTTGGGAGGGGGTGGGGGGAGAGCCAGTGTTGTGACTTACAAAAACTGCTAGTTTTTGTAAATATTACTGCATATAAACTGACATATATCTATTTTTAAAAGTTGAAACTAAGTTGTCTGGCTGTTTTGTTTTAATCAGCAACTGGTAACGCGACCTTCTACTAATTACATGGTAGCTCCCGTGACTGGAAATGATATTGGAATTCGCAGAGCAGAAATTAAGCAAGGCATCCGTGAAGCAATTCTGTGTAAAGATCAAGATGGCAAAATTGGACTTCGCCTAAAGTCTGTTGACAATGTAAGTGTAGAAGCTTGGTTTTGCCTCTAGAGATCTTAGTGCTGGGCTAAATTAGTAGTGAAGTTAGTGTATAGTTACAAAATTGTGTTCTGTATAGTGCTTTCAGCAGAATTTTAGTCCTTCATGAGATCCATAACTAGATTTCCAGCTGTCTGGACTCAGATCTGAATTTACTGTGGCAATTTAGTGCCATGTGTTCTATAACATCTGAAAGATACGTGTAAAAATTTTTTTTCTGCTTTAGAACATGAACTTGCCCTTGCATAGCTGCTGTGATACGTTTTAGAAGTTTAGGACTTCTTGACTCTATCTTTGTGGAAATACTGGGTAGTACTCAGTGTTCAGCAGCATGCAGAGAACTGCCCGCAGCTCAGAAGTATTTCCTCTTCCAGAGAAGGTCCTTAAACATGGTCTGGAGCTTCTGTTTTAGAATCTTTTGATTCTCAACATGGAAAATGCTACTCTGTTTGTTCTGTCTGTGTTTTCTTAGGTGTGTTTTCATTTGTTTGTCTTGTTTTGGTTCTTTTTTCGAGGCAAGGCCATTTATTCTGAATGTTTTAAAAAAATTAAACTGACTGTAGCATATAGGGTTGAAATGCTTCTTGTGGTCTTCCTAACGCAGCAAATGGGGTTTTCTCAGAGTATCATGGGGTGGTGTTGTTTTTTTTTTTAACACCAATTCTCCCCAAAGCTATTATTTTTAGTTTGCTTTGATATGCTTTACTTGATTTTTAGGGGTACTTTGACTAGAAATAGTTTTGTAACATCTTGTTTTTCTAGCTGAGGTGGTAGCACATCATAGTTGATTAAAAAGTTGAAAGCTAACAGGATTGTAAAAGAAGGAGAAATCTGCCATCTTGTTTCTAACAGTGCTGATCTGTTTCTCCAGCTGTCTATAGACTCTGATGTCTGGCAAAGGAAATATTAGTTTAATGCAGTGCAGATATGCAAATTTACCACTAGTTTGTGGTGGTCCAGTTGTTCAGATTTCCTGTTAAAACGGGAAGGTGTTTACCCCTTTGTGTAAGACTTCAGTGTTAAACTCATGGGTTTTTTGGTGGTTTTTGTTTGTTTGGTTTGTTTGTTTGTTTGGTTTTTTGTTTAGAGATCTAACAGAACAGATTTGCTGATTTTCAAACTTTATTCTAGCATGAATTATCTATCAGACTTTTAAACACATCTCTGAACAGACTGATACTTCAAAAATGCCCCTTAATAATAATAATTGACAAGTCCTTCTGTCTGTTTGGCTGGTATTGCATAGAGAATGGGAAACTTTAAAGGGCTGTGTGTTCTGTCACTGGTCTTCATCTTTAAGGAAGAACTTCATCTCCCCTTCTCTTTTTTTTCTCTTTTGCAGGGTATATTTGTCCAGTTAGTTCAGGCAAACTCTCCAGCATCCCTTGCTGGTCTGCGGTTTGGCGACCAGGTTCTGCAGATCAATGGTGAAAACTGTGCAGGATGGAGTTCTGATAAAGCTCATAAGGTTCTGAAACAGGCTTCTGCAGAAAGGATTTCAATGATCATTCGGGACAGGTAAAGCCAACTGCAGATATGGATTGTCATTATCCATCTTGGAGTACTTCTGTGGGGCTTGGGTCTCCCCTTGCTTTAGCAGGACTGCAGGCGTAACAAAATCTGTTTGTTCATGTACTTGGCAGTAAAGATCTTCAGAAGTGTTCCCTTTGGTGGGGAACAATCAAAATGGTTCTTAACTTGTAAACTTCCTGGGCACGATGAGGCGTAATGTTTTTCCAAGATAAACTAGTGAGTGATAGCACAGGTTAACCTTAAACTCTGAATTGAAGAGTTCTGTGCTATTTTAACAACATGACTTCTGTTTATACTAAATGAAACAACAATAGTACCAAAATATCTGCTGTATTTATGGACAAATTTGCATTTTATTTAGCATGGTAGTTTTCTTGTGAACTCTGCTTACATATGAATTAATGCCAGTTTTACCAACAGTATGCTTGATGAACCAATACAGATTTTCAATTGTATTAAATGATGGGCTTGTAGCTAGTTGTATGTAGCAACAACAGGTCAGGTTCAATTTAAGGTCTGTAGGCTGCAAGAAGACAGATGATATGAGGTCTATGTCTCAAAACCTTTTCCAGGTTTATTCTTGCTTAAGAACCAAATTTGACCCAGTGGAGGGCAGCTACTTCTACCATGTATTGAATCAAAATACTCTGGTGGTAGATTCCCTGCTGTGCCTACCACTTCTGTGCCCAACTCCCCACCGCCTTCCTATATCTACTGCTTTTTTAAGACACAGTTTAAAGGTTTATTGTCTGTAAAGCAGTAGAAATGTTGTTGGGGAAGCCTTATACTCCAGAATCCTGTGGTCTACCTACAGTTGTTAAAAATGCCCGTGTTATTTTATCAATCTTATAACATTTGTAGAGAAAACTTAATTTTTAATGGACACTTGTGTGTGTGTGTTTGTTAGTGGTGGTGGGTGGGTGGATGTTGTTGGGGATCTTTGTATTATTAATCCAGATGGTGCGGAATGTCTGTAGAACCGGGAAAACATGTAAGGTTTATAAACAAGTATATATTGATATTACAATATTAACAAACTGAAGTTAAACCCAACTACTTTTCATTATAGTTGATGTATGACTCAGAGTACAATTACTTTTTGTAAGCCAAAGATGCTAAAATAGCATGTGGTTTCTTCTGTGGTTTGGTAGACTGAAAGCATTTTTTTGTATTTTAAATGTCTCTTTAGACCTTTTGAACGCATTATTACTATGCATAAGGACAGCACAGGACATATTGGCTTCATATTCAAGAATGGAAAAATAACCTCAATAGTGAAAGACAGTTCTGCTGCGAGAAATGGACTTCTTACAGAGCACAACATCTGTGAAATTAATGGCCAGAATGTAATTGGACTGAAGGTAAAATAAGTCATATGTGGTGCCTGTGGAGAACTGGGAGCTTTTCATGTGCATAAAGTGTCTGTGTTTTGGAGAGGAAAAAAGTTTGTAATATATTGTTTAATGTTCATAAAAAGCAAGAAAGTCAGTCATGAGAGGTAGCTTGATTGGAGAGACACACGTTTTGAGGCTTCTTTGCAGTTTTGTATTGGTAGGGAGTGCAACTCGTTCTTTCTCTCTGCCTCTACCTGGTGAGGCTGACCCTCAGTTTTTAACTGTAGTCTAACTTTGCTGCCAAAACGCAGAATAAGCTTCCTCCTGCCAGCCTGCCTCAAGTTTTAGCAGGAATTCTGTGTAGGATGTCGGTGTCCCTTCTCTAGTCAGTTCAGGTGAGATACTCATCATCAAATATCTATGAAGTGGTGTTGCAGGTTCAGTGATTTGTCCTGAACGTTAAATATTCCAAGCAAGTAGCTGTGGATCCCTTAAGTCGCACAAAATGTGTCTAGAAGAAGCTCTTGAACTGCTGCTTTATTGGTCGGCCCCAGTTGTGTCGCTCATATAACTTTTTGTTTAATAACAGGACTCCCAGGTTGCAGACATCTTGGCAACAGCTGGAAACGTAGTGACCATTACTGTCATGCCTTCCAGTATTTATGAGTATATAATAAAGAGGTAGGTAATAAAAAGCAGCCGTGGTGTTAATTATAATCAAGTTGACAATGACTATAAAATGCACTCACTAACATCTAATTACAAACTTTACATGAAGACGGGAGGAGGGGGTAGCAGGGAGTCAGAGAATTTATTTAATCTGATGTTTTGCTGAAACTATGTGTGTTTGTTTCCGTTTTTATTCATATGTTAGTAATGATCCTTTGCTTTTTCCTGTCTGGAAAAACCCTTTCCTAAACATATTTTGACTAAGTCTGCATTTCTGAGAACTTTCAAGTTATGTGGATACCACAAGTATTTGTTACCTTGTAACTAAAATGTTGTTTCTAGTGCAAATAATTCCCGTGACGTAAACACGATTCTTGGCAGGATATAGTTGGGCTTTTTCTAATCCTTTGGCAACAGTGGCTTTCTACAGCTAAATCTGTCCTGCAAAAATATGTTTTTGAAGTTGCTTGAAATTAATAATGCTTCAGGTATAATTGAGTCTTTTTTCCTGTTTCTTTGTTTGTTTTTTGAACCCCCTTGGCTTGGTATGCTCTTTCTACAAGGCAGCTTCAGTCTAACAACCTCCTTTCCCCCTTCCCTTCTTCCCTTGTGCGTGGGATAGTACTCTGCACACATGCTCATATCCCAAAAGATACATACAGCATAGCTCAGGTAGTAACAGAAATGTTGAATATTGTGGGCTTCTCTTTCTTCTGTGTGTGCAGTTTAGTGCAGCTTTCGGTAGCAACATATTTGTTCTCAAAAACAGTGGAGTAAAAGTCCAGCTTTTAATTTGGATTAAAGGGCTAGCAATGGTAAAGATACAGTGAGCAGACGCTTTAGTGGTCTTCTGCAGTTGTCTGGCAAAACTGAATGCCTTTTCCTTTTTTTTTAGGATGGCAACTAGCATCATGAAAAGCCTGATGGATCACTCTGTTCCTGAAGTCTAAACTTGCACCATGGATGTGTGTGTACATATATATAATGATGATTCCACTAAACTTGGGCTATTATACTCAGTGATCTTTCTTCTGCACATGAGCCTTTCTGGGGGCTGAGAGAAGATATGCTGCATCAAGCATTTGCATCTATAATGGCTGGGAATGTTACCGTTCAACATATCTCATTTATTCACACACTGTAAAACTCGTAGCCTTACATGCTTGACAAATGTGAAATTCCAATGGTGTTATGACTTCTTTCCATAGGTCTCTTATTTAGCTTACTACTTCTATAAGCCATTGCAACTAAAAGGAACCAGGTATCACTTGCAAAGTTGCGTGTTGTTACCCAGGACAATGCTGCGCTTTGTATGTCGAAGACAAATGAGTATTTTTACTGCTTTTCATTTGCAAGAGTAGGTTTGAAATAGAGTATTAGAAGTAGGTGTAGTACTAGTTAATTTTTTGTTCTAGTAAATACTGTTTACACAAGAATGCCAGCTAAGCTGAATATAGCTCAAGGCATCAGTCAGTAAGTAAACGTAATTAAAGTAGTGTACAGATACTCAAATCTTTTTATCACTTGTTATACAAATTGTAACTAATATGCTTATCTCTTGCCTTAACCGTGTTCTTTTAAGGATTCAGACATAACCAAATAAATGACTGAAACTTTAGATCCTGTGTGTGTGCGTACCTAAGATGAGCTAAGACAGGCTTGTTTTATTGAGGCAACAATGAAGACAGAAGTACAGTGTAAAATATTTAAATAAGCTCACTGCCTGCGACACTGAAATGTTTTAGAAGGAGAGCTCTGGGATACTTTAAACAAGATGTGCTTAATGGAAGAAATTCTTCACTGGGAGGGTGGTGAGGCACTGGAACAGGTTGCCCAGGGAAGTTGTGGATGCCCCATCCTGGAAGTGTTCAAGGCCAGGCTGGATGGGGCTCTCAACAACCTGACCTAGTGAAAGATGTCCCTGCCCCTGGCAGAGGGGCTGGAATGAGATGATCTTTAGGGCCCCCTCCAACACAAGCCAGCTACAAGACATGCCAATTGTAGAGTTGGAATTTAATTTGAACACTGTCTGCAGGTTGCTGGGTCTGGCTGTGAAGGAGTTAATTGTTGCAGGAGCTGGTGTGGTGCTGTGTTTGAGGCTTGTGACCAGGGCAGGGATGATAACACACCAGTGTTTGCTGTTGCTGAGCATGTCAAGGCCTTTCCTCGTTCTCACTGTGTCCCCCGCCCCCAGTGAGCAGGCTGGGGGAGTCAGGAGGCTGAGAGGGAGCACAGCTGGGACTGCTGACCCGAAGTGACCAAGGGATATCCCACCCCCTTTGAAATTATGCTCAGCAATAATTCAGGGGGAAATCTTTCCAAAGCAGTTGTTGCTTGGAGACTGGACATGAGTCTGCTGGTGGGATCTGGGATTACCTTTGCATCAATTTTTTAATTTTTTTTTACCCCTTCACTTAGTAAACCATCTTTTGCAATCCACAAGTTTTCCTGGCTTTGGCCCTTCTGATTCTCTTGCCCATCCTGCTGTGGGCAGGGTGAGGGGGGAAACTGTAGTGGCTAAGCTGCTGGTTGAGGTCGGGCCACCGCAACAGGTCATAGGCATGTTCAACTGAGACTTTAAAGTTCAGTGACTTTTAAGTTAAATACCAGTTGTAGTGATTTTTCTCTTTCCTTCTCCCCTGTTAACGTTCCAGGTTTCAGCTATGAAATTTAGGATTTAGGATTACTGAACTCCTCAGAGTGGGCAGTAGCCCAAATCATAGAACTTCAGTGTAGTATAGGTATTACTTGTTCTAAGATGGATTTGGGGAATCAGTTCAACTATTCCTTCAGAACTGACCTGGATCCAGATTTGGTCTGGATAGGCTGGTATCTATCTTAATTATTTACTTGCTTGTCCATTAAGAGATCACACCAAGAAGAAAGGAAACACTTCAGAGGTTGGCAGTGTGCACTAAACAGAGTCTCCTCTGCCAGTCCTTTATTAGCATGTGTAGTTTAATTGCAGGTTTTCCAGTTTGCAGGAGAAGCAGTAATGGTGAAAGAGTTGGAAACTTCAGTTGTGGATCTGAGCCACAGACCTGCTCTTCCTGGAATGACTGAAGTTTAGCAGTGGAAGCTCAGCTCTGCTTGTCCCGAAAAGCCTTGTTGTGTAGATTCCTGTTTCTCAAATTAATTTCTCAGTTATGATAATCAAGAAAAACCATCACACCACTTAAGGCTCTGGTGGTGATCAGATTCATCCTGGGAGTAATTTTAATTGGACTGTTTGGTTACTAAATTATACGTCTCTGGAACCACTTTGGCAAGTATGCACTGGCAGTAATCGCTGACTTCATCTAACATTGGTATAATTCAGCCTCATGGGCACAGGGCTTGTGGCCTGCAGCAGTCAGCTCTGAGGGCCTTGCCTTTAGCTATGAAATCCTTGGAAAAATCCAAAACAAACATACAGAAATGCTGATCTCTGAACCCTAATCAGTTTTTACTTAGGATCAGATGAGTCAGCAGAGGCCAGTTCTATACCTAATCTGGCTTTAAAACTCCTTATTTACAGGTTGATCAGTGGGGTTTGGCCACCTAAAATCCTTACTAAAATCTGTCTAAAACAAAAGGTAAAAAACCAGAGAGACAAAACCACATTGAGAGAACATAAGAAAAAAATACTTTTTGTTATCGAACAGTTAGCTGTAACTAAGGGGGAGATCTACTGGAAATAACGAACAGGTGGAACTTCAGTACAAGCAATTAGTGTTTTCCTTCTAGCTATAGCATGTAGCAACCAGAAGTGAAAGAATAATCAAAAAGCTCTTTAAGGCAAAAATTACCTAGCAGTGAAGAGTAACTTATGGTTAAATGTATATACATAGATAAATTCGAGCTGAGCTGCAAGGAAACAGTGGTCTATATGTAGTTCCTTGCACACATACGATTTTTTAAAAAAGCCCCAAACACAACATAGTACTGAGTTTAACTTGATTTCCGCCCCTCTTTAAAAGCTATGGCTGCTTTAGGCAATGGAGAAGCTGGCTGATAGCTGTTTTGTGAGCATGCTTTACAGCAGAAAGTAAACCTCAGATGCACTCAAGAGCTATGCACAGCAGGCATCCATATTTATCCAACAGAAAGTTAAGTGTATGTCCTCTCTGAGGCAGTTTTAAGTTGAAACTGAGGGATCACATCTTCAGGATCATTTTCCTCTGGTTTAGCTCAGCAGGAGGACCCCTAGTGACAAAGGACAATCCCCCAACACGTTTTCAGGCAAGTGTAGAAAAATCACATTCTATATTCTTTGCCTAGACACAAATATTTTTGGGAAATAAATAAACTGAGAGGTGAAGAAACTGCAGACACCAAACATTCTCCTGTAAGATTAAGACTGGTACCAGCAGGAATGTGTGATATGGCTTATTCTTTTGCCCCATGTGCCTTCCCCACACACACACTCCTTGATTATATAAACATTCAGTTATTCGCTAAGCCAAGTGACTGGTGCAGCTGAAATAAATACCAGTTTGGTTAATACCATTGCCTTACTGAAAAGAAAGTTCACACTCCAGCATAATAAAAGATCAGGGGAGTGAGAGAACAGCCCCTAACCATAGGCTGTTTGTTTTACACTGCCAAAGACAGAGCTGTGCTCTGGAATAGGCACTGGGTGTCAAACCCAAGGCAGGATATCTACAGACAGAGGATTGAGTGAAGATAATTCAGAAGAATGCTTGTCCTGGACACACTGACAGGGCACCTCAACACTGGCAGTGGAGAAAACCAGCAGAGAAATAAATACTGATCTTGGGTCATGCTCAGGCAACGTCACCACTGCGAATGCTTATTGCTGTAATAAACCATTTAAATACTATTTCAAGTCTCTCACTTCAGAAGAGCTCCTCCCAGAAAATGACACACTGAAGTTCTCCAGAGAAAGTAATCCTTGTGCAAAACTGTTTTGTCCCTGGTTAAAGAGAGTAACCCAGAATAAATCAGGATAAACCCAGGAGCTGTAGCTCTTTTAAATGCTGTATTTAAATTCTATCTCAAAGGGGATTCGAGTTGAAAGTGGTTGAGAATACCAAACAAAACATGAAAATGCTGGATTGCTAAGAGAAAGATAGTAACACAAATGATGAAAGGCAGTAGTAACAGCATAAAAAACTAACTTAAGGCACAAGATTAGGGGAATCTTATATCAACACATGCATCTGTAACCATTCTCTGTTAGGCAATCAGTTTTATGTTTGTCTGTCTTTCAGGCCAATACATTAGTGCTATTTTTCAGTAGGAAAATGCAGTATAGAATAAGTTCTTATTCTGCTCCTATGCCTTTGCAAATAGCCACAGCTGAAGGCTATCTAGCAGACCAGACTGACCACTGCTCAGAACAGCAGCTGCCTGGGTGTTCTCAGCAGTATTTACAATCACATGCATCTTCACTAGGAAGAAAAGGTGACTATAACACAGGAGGTACATGCATTATGTCATGAGACGCAATACAAAGCTGCGCACGTCCTAAAAGGCTTAAATTAAGAATCAAATGCTTCTTCTTTCAAACCAGTTCAAACAGCAAGCCATGATGCATTCCATGTAAAGCAAACAATGACTGCAAGTTAAGAGCTCTTTAATTACAGAAAAATAGGTCTTTAATTTAATATCAGATATCATTTTAGACAAGCAACTTCAGTATGATAGTCCATGAAAAACAAATGCATATGCTATGGAAGTTAAGAGCTCTCAGTGAAGTCACCATAACATAGAAAGTTGAACAAAGCTTCCTATCGGGTTGAACTTCAGTAACCATCATTGCACGCAGTTAAGTTCCTTTAAAAGGTTTGGTTTAAAATTAGAGTTCCTTTAAATGGCTGGAGGGAAAGGCACTTAGTATTGCAGTTTCCAGAACATGATTTGTTTGTCTTCCCCTCCTGTAATAACACTGTTGCACTGTTCATTCATCCACATGGCTGTTACAGCACCTGGGAAAAAAACCCAAACAACAAACAAGTAAATCCAAATGCAAATGGGTGTGGGACTAAGGAAGACAGAATAGATCTTCTTAAGAGAGTTGATCTTTGTCTGATCATTAGTCTGGATTACAGTGACACTACATATATTACGAAGAATTTCAGTAGGCTTCTAGGTGGCTGCTCCTCTTCACAGTAATGATCTCACACTCCATTGCCTCAGCTGACTTTGTGTATTAGAGGGACAACATCAGCTGCAGTGAGGAATGCAGGTGGCACAGTAGGGAAAGAGTTCCTTCAGAAAGTGAACTTTTTCGCTCAGCCATTAGGACTTCTCATGTTAAAAATATATTCACATCTTGTACCATATGCCTAGAAGCCCACTTCCAAAGATTCCCCAGCTACAGAATGATTTCTGCACAGGTCAAGTTCCAGAGTACAAGCTTACAGTGGGAAAGTTTGAAACACCTGCTCTTAGTTAAATAGCCTTAAAAACCTTAACGAAATGAAAGTAAGAAGTTTTTCTCCTTCACACAGCTAATGGTTGCTAATGTAGTATGACTGTACAGATAGATTTAGTCAGCCTAGAAGTCCCCGTCTAAAACTATTTCTCTAGTGAACTTTGCTCAATTTGTTGTTAGACTCAGTCTGGACAGACTGACAAAAGGCACAGTACAGTCTATACAATGCTTTGAGGGCTATCAGGTACAAAAATGTTGACTTTTGAGATGTTGTGTGAATTAGAAAAATTGAAAGTAATTTCCCTTTGGCCAGTATTGTAAACAGGAATATTCCTCCACTAGATTTCCTGTGAGGCTCACATGGACCTACTTTTAGTTCTGGTGTTCCAGGCAACCATAACACCAGGAACAGCCCACTGGCTGAGCAGATGGCTCCCACAATTTTTCAGTTATTACTCAATTAATATTCAATTACAGTGCTGAAAAACAGGAATCTTCCATTAATTTTGAGAATAGGAATAGTTCAGGCATACCTGTATGTCCGTTGATTCTTTCAATAACTTTTCCTCCAAGAAGGTCCCAAATCAGTAATTCACCAGACTGAGCTCCCGATAAGATGGTGTTTCCATCCCATTTGAAGCACCTGCAAAAGTAAGTCTGAAATCAGTTCATGTCAAGCTTTTGTATAATGAGAGCCAAATACTTCCAAACTAAGTCAAAAAACAATTGAAAACAGAGGTACAATACCAAAGGAAACTCTACTCTTTAAGACAGTCTTTCTGGAAACATTATTACTGAATTATTTTAAATGGTCATGACCCAAACTGGCTTCTCTGACTGCCCTAGATCCAGCCAGACCTTCTCCCCACAGAAGGATGAAACATATTTCCATAACAGAAGAAGACCCAGTCAGCCACATATATGTATGATATCTCATAACTCTCATGAGCCACCACTTTCACTTCTGCCACTTCATATTCCTGAAACAATCACTTTGTGGAAAAAAATGATCAGTCTTTAATTGTAACAGCCAATCTTTCCTTAAGATTGTTGAAAGAAAAAGAAAAAATTTAAAAAATAAATCAGTAATAGTGACAGATATGATTTAAATAAGAGAACTGTCTCCTTGCTAGACATCTCCATTGCTCAGCTGCTGGAAGACCTGGCTAGCTATAGCTGTCATAATTTTTTATGGACCTTAATATTGTTGTTGAAAAAAAACCCCAAAATAATTATTTACTTAGCTATTTATTTGGGGTTTTTTTCCCAGTTTGGAAAACTTGATCATAATGCACACAACATTCTAGAACATCAGACTTTGTACTCTAAAAAGTAATACACTAAAATAAAGTTGCTGGCACTAGTGCTCTTTCCACTCTGCTCTCACCAACCATCTCCACAGTTAGCTAAGTTGGCTTTGCAGCTTTGTAACATGCACGTTTTCAGCATTACCTCTGTGGCTCATCAGTGGTTACAGAAGATATAAGCATTCCAGTTTGTACATCTATTACTTTAAAACAACAGTCCTCTCCTGTGCTGAGTAGATGTCTGCTGTCTGTACAAAAGAAGAAAGCAAACAAACATAAAAAAAAAAGGCATCTTTAGATATTCAGTTCTTGTTACCAAAGCAGTCTGCAATACAGTGTGTTGGATGTGACGTTGCCTGACCTACTTGTCTATAAATAATTTACTGGAAATTACTTGCTGAGCAAGCAATGATGAATGAGATTGGTTTAGAATCTAGACCACTGGTCTACAGCCTAGCACAGCCTCGTGCACAAATAAATTGTTTATAATGGAGACGCGTGGCAATCCAAAACATCTCACCATCCCGCTTACAGTAGCGATTCCAGTAACATGGGTATATTGCACAGTATCAGGAATAAGATTCCCTTCGAAATTCCCAAGGTGCATATTAAAAACTGAAATCCGACGTACCAGGACTAAAAGCAGCATCAAATACAGTCCCAGAATGACATGGCAACTGGTGTAACACTGTTGCTGTAGTAACATCCCAAACACTAATGGTACCATCTTTGGTTCCAGATGCCAGTATGGTATTTGCAGCATTAAGGTCGATTGTATTTACCTAGAAAGTTAAACATTCCAAGATTTTCCTATTCTTTCATGTGAGCCATCTTGAGAGTTTTTAAACATACACAGAACCAAGCCCATTATCCCTTAGATGATATTTTATTTACAAAAAGCTTATAGTTTAATTCTGCAACATTCTTAGGTATAATTATGAAAAATTCAGACCATAAAAGGTAAAAAATAGGTTGTATTGATGACATCTTACAATGCTTGTGGTTTGCAGAATCAGAAATGCTAGGTGACATTTCAGATTATTTTTAGTTCCCATATTCTCTATTTAAATGTTAAGACTTTTCCCTTTAAGGGTAAAATTCTTTACTTTTAAAAAACTTTCTACCCATCAGTTGTTTCCAATTATCTTCAGTACAGTTCTTAAATGTCACCAGAACTGTTTCAGTATTTGCCTACGTTGTGACATGTTAAGGTTTAGAACACAGTAATTCTAAATATCTTACTAGATTGATGTTAGAGGCTATAAACAAAGTGTGCAGTTACACATTGATGATTCATTGCACACAATGTGTTTATATATTTATTGTGAAATTCACTAAGATATTTTACAGTATGGTAAACAACTCAGAGGAATTTTTTTGTTTGCTTGCCTTACATTAAGGGGCAGCTGTAGCAACCTAAATATCTGAAAAAGATTAGTCTGCTTCCAAAACCAAAGCAGCAAACAAAAACGCCACCCCAGACCTCCCTGCCCTCACAGGGAAATACAAGCTGAGGAAGGCAAATTAAGAAACCTCTGTTTATTCAGAGAAATTTCAAACTCTGTTGCTTCAGTTCCCCAATGAGGACCTTTCAACTCAGGAAGCAGGGGACAATAGTACAGGATACATCAGACAAAGAAAACCCCCAAATTAAACAAGAAGTCCCGATACATATTTCCCAAAACATGCCTGCTTAGCCCACTAACCCAATCCTTGTGCTTTACCACTAGATCATGACTTTGATTCTAAATGAGTAATTAATTTTTTTATTCTAAGACAGAATATCAACATACTTACACTAACATCATGCTCCAACTCTGCAAGCAGTTCAAAGTGGTGCTTTTTATTGCTCAAAGTCTCTCCAGGAACACAGTGCCACACCTACAACACAGATAGTTAGGTTTGCTCAAGGAAGCATCAGAATAACCCCTGATGAGTCTCTTCTGAACTCTCAGGATACAAGGAGGACTGATGGTGCTCATTGTGGGCCTTGCCTACATGACAGAATACAGCAACAAATGGCACCTGAACTCATTTACCCTGAGCAGAGACACATACTAAACGTGACTATGCTGATCCCAGATATTCTACAGGGGCCCACCTGTGCATGGGTATATCACTGCACTGAATGTGTAATTACCAAAAAGCCACACACAAGGAAAATTTGGAAAATTATTTTCTGTCTCTAATTCCAAATTATCTTTCCACCTAACTGTAGGCATGCTCTTTAGAATTAGCAAGTTTCTGGTTGCCTTAGCCAGAAGGTTGAAGAACATAAACTACAAAACTATTAAACATTTTAGAAGCCTATTCAACTCAGGAAAAAGAATCACCAGTCAAAGTCAGAAAACATTCCAGTTCCTCCAACAAATACAGTTTGCCTCCAAAACCGCCTGTTTACAGTAAGTTAGAATGAATGGATTTTCTTTAAAAGTAACACTTCATCTTTGAAACAGTGGAGATAAAGCTATATGAAGAATATATTCTAGAAATAAATTTACTCTGCTGCTAGCTAAGTTATTATTCTAGTACAGCAGGTATATCCACCCCAAAGCATTTGGCCAGCTGAATTTTATAAAGTGCCAGCTATAAATAAATAAGGAAGTGTAATAAACCCATCTACAAACCTTCACAGTGGAATCCCAGGATGCTGAATATAAACGCCCATCACGCCAACAGATCTTACTGACTGCATCATCATGTCCCATTAGGATGTCTTGCTGTCTTCCAAATGCAACTGAATAAAAATATCTAACAGGAAAAGGTTATAAAAACGTTCCACCTTCATAAAACTTTTTTTTTTTTTTAAGTAAAAACTAAAAGCTTTGCCTCTGTAGTTTCTAACAGATAGCTTGTAGAAAAAAATAGAAAATAGACACTGTATTTTAAAAATTAATTTCTATATCATTATCTAAACCCACAAACATAACAACCAAGGCACTCCATGCAATTCAATGAAGTAAATAAGAAGTAAATACACACATATGATTGTCCCATGAAGAACTTATGACAGTGGTATCTCCTGGTAAGATTAGACAAGACGACAAAGCCTGCAAGAAAAAGAAAGAAGTAGTGTTCAGTTTCTTACCCCAAATCCAATAGAAGTGCATGAACATGCTTTTGGAGAACAAGAAGCATTTCAATCTTCTATAAATATAACACGCTGGTGTTATATGAACAGTAATCAAGAAAAAAATTGGACACTAAACAGCAAGAATACTTAATCTCTGCTAAATAAATGGAGCACTGAAGTTCAGAAACACATGCAGAACTGATGGATCTTCTTTTCAAGTGCTGGTATTTCAAGGTATGTAATTCCTCATACAGGAGAAACTGGGTCAGCTCTTCATCTTGTAAGCTGCTGTCAATTCTGTATGCAAGCAACTATCAGAAACTAAAAATGAAGGTTTCTTTTGACGTTTGCTGTCCTTCACAGCTACTTATCAGCCCAGCTCTTTCAGCGAACAAATGTAACTACCTAAGTCCTAATATTCTCAAAAAGAAACATTATTTACAGACACCTGCTCAGTTACATTACCATCATTGGAAACAACAAGGAAAAAAAAAAAAAAAAAAAAAAAAAAAAAAAAAAAAAAAAAAAAAAAAAAAAAAAAAAAAAAAAAAAAAAAAAAAAAAAAAAAAAAAAAAAAAAAAAAAAAAAAAAAAAAAAAAAAAAAAAAAAAAAAAAACCAAACCACCAATCAGACCAGTGCTTCTACTAGTCATATTTTAGATCTGTTTGAAAAACAGTAAGCTGCTGGACTGTAAAGACTGTTGCTTCTAGCATTGCTGCAACAGATCAGCACTAAAACTACAGAGAGAAGAATAAAAGAATACAAGAATAAAAGAATACAAGGCCTCCTCATGAAAAACAGACTTTTGGCTTAGGAGTCGGAGCTCCCTTCTTACAGTGCCAAGAAACAATGTTCCTAAGTCTCCCTTTGCTATAGCAGTAGGAATTGCTGTATCTAGATTCACCTGCTACCATGTCCCAGGGCAGGCCATAGGGTCTTGATCCTGCACCTTACTTGGTGACTAGATGGAGCAAAAAAAAAAAATCAAATTCAGAATGTCTTTCCAAGCTCTGTTTTAGGAGCAGAGGGAAAATGTTGTTCAGAGGTTGCAGAGATCACTGCTCATTGGGGAAGCATGGCTCAAATTCACCCAGCACAGATTCCACTCCCTGTGCTTGGTTTTCCTCTCCCAGCTGACTGACAGCCTTCAAACACTTGAGTGCAGTAAGGCAATGCTGGATGTGAGCGTGGCATGGGAGGAATCCAAGCTTTGTGATTCTGGTCCCAGTGGCAGTTCAGTGTTGGCTCAGGAAGACTAGTCTCTGCTCACGCCAGACCAGCTTTGTCTACCACAAGCCCTTCCCCTGGATAGCAGGCCAACTCAGAACAGAGCTAGTGCAGAAGTGCATCCATTTAATGCTCCCTCCCCACGTTTGCAGAACGTGCTCTGTCTCTCTGGTGGCCTGACAGAGTTTCAATTCACTCTGCTAAATTATTCACACAGCACAATTGAGTAGGCAGGGGAAAGAAAAGAGGCATTGATGTATGCTTAGAGCCATCTCTCTGAGCAGCTTTCAGAAGATTCCCAGTGATCTTGTTTTTATTTTGACAGCAACTTACCATGTTTGAAAAGGACACACTTCTCTGGATAGTTTTTGATTCTTTGGAAAACATCTTCAAAGTTGAATCTGGGGAAAATGGACACAATAGAAGATAAAATGACTATTATAAAGGATAGTAATTTTGCTCTTGCTTGAATATTCAAATACCTTACTATGGAAAGCAAATATAGGTTTCTCATAGTCTGAGAAACTCCTCTGAAGCTTGTGACGTGGGCCTGGGCCTACCCTGTTTTGAATCAGTTACATGTTCATTAAACTCTAGGAGAACTCTGGTATCTAAATGAAGAAATTTCTATTTTTATCTGCTATTACCAACATTATCTTCCCAAGCCTAGATAATAGTGAAATCCTCGAGTCAAAGTCATATAAAAGTTAACAAATTCATATACTTGAGCTATTTAATTACAGGAAATATGTATTTAAATGTCATGCCATTTTGTTCAAAAACAAATCTGCATTTGGTAAATACCTCTGCAATAATACTTACCTTGGGATGTAGTGAAAACAGAAGACCCATTCCAAGGGACTGCTATTCCAGTAATTGCCCTGTTTAATAGAAATAAGCTTGTAGGTGACTTCATAGGTTTTAAAACTTAACTACCATACTATAAATAGACTACAGTTAAAATCTGTTATTTGATCTCTGTAAGAACTAAGACATTCAAGGAGATTAAAGGCACTGCAGTGGTGTGTTATCTGTCCTAGAGACAAAAATATATCTTGATACAATAACTGAAACGCTACTACAGGACCCCCATAGTGTGCTATCAGAAAGTGTGCTAACAATCTGGCAGCAAAAGCCCTTTTTCAACTACAAATATTACCTTGTTTTATGAACGTTATAATATTTTCCTAGATTGGGTTGCAATCACCAAGAAAGTAGCTGGAATCAAGGTAGCAAAAAATCATCCTAGTAGTCTGGTCACTAGGACAAGGGATGGGGCCAAAGAAAAATCTGTTCTTTGATAATACCTAATAATGAACAATGTCAGCTATATTTCAAAGTTCACCTAGGTGGCCCTGCTGACTCTTGACTCCCTAAGAATCCATCAGAACAGTAGTTTGGTACCTGGATTAACTGAAAACCTATAGCTGGAGACTTGGCAAACTGCTCACACAGCAGCAGCTTGAGGTGTACAGAAGCTGAAGTTAAGTGTTTAACCTTTCAAACCAGATGGGATGAAGAAGTTAGGTCCTCCTGGGGTTATAAAAAAAATAAATTGAAGTCTTTATCTCGCTGCTGCTATCAGTTTCAGAGAAGAGTAATCAGTATCTGCTTCAGGTACTAAAATGATAATGAATTTAGCTCTAGCTCTGCATAAGGAGCAACACCAAAAAAAAAAAAAAAAATCGAGCTGACAAATACCTTTTCTGGATTGATAACCCACCATATACTCAAACTCATCTAGCGTAATCAAATCAATCACCCATCTCGCAAAGAAAAGTATTTACCTGAAACCCTAACCCATCATTCAAACTGACACACAGATCCCCCACCCCAATTAAATGGAAGAATTTTGACTGAAAAGAATAGTACCTACTCTTTGTGAATTTTATATTGCTTATCTAATTTTAATTTGGCAATATTGTTCCAGGCAAGTGTTATACTTTCTTCTGTCAAATCTTCAAATGATTCTTCATTTGGAGAAACTGCAATAAAATGCAATGACAAAGTTTCATCACAAACAGAAAATAAGGACAGATTTCAAATGTCTAGGTAGCTGAAGTTGCAGACATAAATATGAAAGTAATGAAATAATGCAGAGCTCCAGGAGTAAGACCTTTAGGCTAATGCAGAGAGTGACAAGGTGAGTAACTTTTTCCAAATCTCTTCCTATTTTTGACTGAGTAAGCCTATGCTAACTAAGGATTTTTCTCCCCAAACCAGGGCTTTGAAAAATGCAGACTTTACAGAAGATAATTCCAAAATGGAAAACAAACAAAACAGAAAAAACAAAAACTTCTATGCTAAGATGTTTTGGTATCCTTCAAAATGCTAAGAGCTTTCCAAAAGGAAAAATACTAGGAAAGCAATTTATGCTACAACGAAGCACATGCTTTTGTTTTTCTATTGCCCTCTGTTATGAATGTCACAACTTCATTTAACTGCACTGTTACAAAAGTTAAGGAGTAGAAAAATGCAACAAGATTGAGATAATTAGGTGTCAATTACTATAAAAAGGTTAAACCCAAGAGGAACTGTTCACCTGTGAATTAATTACTTAGGCAGCATACCACTACATGTATTTAACACATATGACCATTATCACCACATACAACTTTCAAAGCCACTCTTGCCATCTGGATGTTACAGGTTGCTACACTAAGTAGCACTCATCTTCACTCCTCTGCTTAAAAATGAAGACTATCAAATGGGTAGGTAAATTAAAGACAACCAAATGAGAAAAACCTTTCCAAGTGATACCTGGCCTGAAGATTCAGTCCAATTTATAGTTAGATCTCTGAACATATGACGAGGACAATAGCATCTTAGTTTCAGAGAAGTGGTGTAAATTCTGCCTTGAACAGAAGTCTGTCAAGGCATTAAATATCCTTTTCTTGAAGTTATTTTATCAGCTTTGCCCCTACAGTATTTAGGGGTGGAAAAAAAAAGAGTACTTTCCTTACATATTTTCATTCAGGTCATGGGAAAGGGAAAAAATTCAGACGCTTAATTTATGTTATTAGAGTTTACTCTGATCAAGTCAAATGGTCACCCCAAAGAACACCCCTGTTAAAAACCTGAACAAATCTTTCCACCATCTAGAATGCCTGCAGACACTATCACTGAAACTGTTGTCATATCAGCTTGAATTTAAAATGTTGTGAAAGACCAGGGATTATAGCCCTCCCACAGCTCCAGAAGCAGAGGCTGAACAGTCCCAGAGGAGACCACCAGAACAGAAGGCAAAATGCAGGACAAAGCAGGACAACACCTTTTCAAATTTGACACTGGTCTCGTCTGTTTTTCTTTACCATTTAGTTCATGGACTTATTTTGAGTTGGCTTACAGGGAATGGAACCAAGAGAGTTGTATAATGAGATCCTGGGGGAGAAAGACACAGAACTACTCAAAGTTACAAATTCTTTACATCATCAGTTTATCTGTTAAACATTTACCTGGAGACTCAGCTAAGGAAATGCTGTGACTCGATGTTCGAGACAAGCTTTTCAGCCTTGGTACGATCCTTTGAGGATGAGGGGTTGTAAACAACTGCTTTGGCGTCTGTCCAAACTCCAAGATTTGTGTCAGGAGAGCTACTTTTTCATTGGGGTCCATAATACTTTATAAAAGAAGATATATATTTAAGGCAAGAAAGGGAGTATTTTTTTCCCCCTCCCCTTCCCCGAAAGCATGGGCCTGCATGTGCACTTACTACAGCACTATAGGCCATCACAAATTCCAAAAGAACTGATCTACCACAGATTTCACACAGTCATATGATAGCTGCATCATTTTGTTTATGTACAATGACAATATGCTCATCAATTGAAAAAATGAAGCAATTTCACAAAAGCTGGACTGAAGAAATGTTCAAGTAACAATCTTCCAAGGCATGCTAAAACTGAGAACATGATGCTGGTTCCCTGCATATTTGGGAGCATGAAATAGAAGAACTACACCGTTCATGTACAGAGCCCTTTTACATCTGGCAGAGAATTTGCAGAGATACTGAGAAACTCAGCTAACTGCTTTAACAAAAACATTCAGATTCTTGATAATTACCTGTTTAAATCCACTCCTCCTTCATAAGTTAATGGGTGAAACACTGGAAAAAAAAGTTTATTTGTACAATGTAGATATACAAGGCTCATTCTGTTGGTCTTGCTATAAAACAAAGATTTCTTTTTTACTCATCTTGGGTATATTCAAGTAACTAAGCTATTTCAGCAGGCTATAGACTTTGAGGTCTTTCTTATGTTTTAATCCTGTTTTTTCAACCTGAAAGAAGTTTAGGATTTCTAAGAGACTCTTGGAAAGTTTCAAAGGAATCAGTCCTTTCATAAAGGAAGGATGACTCATTAAAGCTTCATTAAATACCTTCTGCCAGTTAATGCAGAAATAAATAACAGTTGCATAACTGGATCTCTGGTTAGTTTTTAGACAAGTAACAAAAAGTAATAAAGAATGATCAGAACGGTCTGTGTATTCACCTTTTCATTTGCCACGATGTGAACTACTTTGGGGCCTCTGCATAAGAACATCTACTTTGACATAAGTTCATTTATACATATATATTATCCACAGATCCCCTCTGTCTCTTATCTACTCAAGTGTTTGCAATTCATTATGCTAATAAAATCCATACTGCAGCAGAAGCAGCATATTATGCATAAAAATACTCTCATCTGAGAGGTAAAAATAGAGGTGCCATAACTGATATGCTTATTTACCGTATTTAGAGCCTCTGATACATTGTAATTGACGCTTACAGTCACAGCATGACTGGTTGCCAAACCCTGAAATTCTAAAATACAGCCGAATCATGCTTTAAGGACATGTAGGAAAGTACATTAAAAAGAAATCAACAACAACAACAAAAAAACCCACCCAAAACCAAAACTACCCCCCAAAACACCCCATCACAAAACAAGCTACACTATCCTACCCTGGAAGCAAATACTGACTACCAAATGAGGAGTTATTTATTTCTTCCCTCTCCACTACCGTAGTAAGGTTTTCTTCCTAAACTTTTTCTGTCTTTTTAAGTGCAAACTATCTCAACATTGTCTGTTACTTATAATCCTTCAAAAGGATCAGTGCTTCTGGAATAAACACCCTAAAAATCTGATCTGCTAATCTTCCCTTACGAAGAAGACATTTCCTTATCGTCTAGTAACATACACAGCTAAATATGAGGCTGCTGAATAAGTTAATAATTGACATTACTATTAGGTTTAGGTAAATACTTCAACACAGCTCATTTGTAAGTACCCACAGTGCTTACACACATTCATGACACATGTTCAGAATAAGATTGCAAACAGTGGAACTTCCCACATGCAGTAGTACATAGGTAGACAAGGAAAAACACACAAATCCTTCTTTCTTGCTCCAAAGAGCTGTAGCCCATTAGCCCATTCTTTCCCTTGCTAGTTCTCTCAGGAGGAGGGGAAATATGACATTGAGATTCTTATACTGCAATTGAAGTGGGGGAAAGTTCAATAGAAGTTTACGTGGAGACCCTGCAGACTCCCACTTTTAATAGGGAAACACTAACTCCATCCTACAGTGCCACACCATGCTGTGTGAGCAATTTACAGCAATGCTACAGAATTTTCTTGCCTACCACCTTAAGTACACCCTCAAAGATACAAATCACCATGAAGGCAATGTTACCAGATAAGTCATTATTTCCAGTACTGAACAACTGCATTTCCTTCAGGCATCAAGCATTCAAAGCATTTTGTTACGAAAGCTCAAAACAAAACAAGCATTAGATATGTTGTTATTTACCATTCCTGCCTAATTGAAGCATCCCTTTTTTTGCTGTTTCCATAAAGTGTTTATTTACCATTGTGAGCTGCAACTGCTTCACTTCCTTTCTGCTTGTAGCCAAATATTATGTCAATCCATTCATGAAGATGTTCTGATACATACTGACTTTCTAAAGCCTCTTGGCTCTTCTGAAGGAAGTCATCAGGACCTAACAAAAGAAGGGTTAATTAAAGGAGAAGATAAGCCACTCAGTATTGGTATCCATCTCTGTTCCTCCTCCTCCTTGAAAAGCCAATCAAACACCCCCCCACAAAACCTCAAACTTTTTATAAAAATTAAAAGCAACTATTAATTATATCAATGTTTTAAAGAAAGAATTACTTTAGAAGAAACCATAATGTACCAAATTTTTGAGGAAGAACTACCATTCCAGGAACCCAGATAATCTTGAATTAAGGTATACAATACAAGAAGTTTGACTATTATTACCTGATGCCCAAGGTGGAAGCTCTACATCTTCAACTATCTTTCCACCCTGCCTTTTTCCTAAGTCCAGTTTCAAACTGTTTACTAGAAAACTAGGATCATTTTCATAAAATTCCGGAATCAACTGGAAGTTAAACAAACAAACAAAAAAAGCAAGTTTTGAGATTAGCTTAGTTTCGATCACTTAAACAGATACATTCAATACAAAGAAAGTTACCAAAGTTCAAAGTTTGTATGTCAAATCCTAAAGCTGAGCATTAATTTTTCAAGTTTTACCTACAAGGCAGTTCTGTGAGCTAAATTTAAATTCAGAGTGGTATACATATTTTAACATGTAATGTGTGACATAGAAAACCGTAATATCTATGAGTATCTTCAGAATTCTTATTGCATAGCTAACTTTTCATTTTCAATACACCAAGTAAGAATAAAGACAAAAATCTAGAATAAAACTAGAATTACGACAGAAGTTGCAAAGGTTAAATCAATTATTTAAATACCTGACCATCATAGCTGACCATTAACTATAGACTTTTTTTATCACTGTATTAAATAATCTTTCTTTGAGAAAGGAGTTTAACAGTGCTCACTACCTGACAGCTCATTACTCTCAACATATTATACAAGTTATAGTTTCTTAAGGCTCAAAAAAGCTAAGATACTACTTCTAGAGTTTAACTTTTCCAGATGTAGTGTTGGAATACAGCCAAGACTTTACAAGATTTCAAGAGACAATACATAAAATTACATCTTTGCAGCCTTAATCCACTCTGGTAATTCCCATTTATTTCCAGTAACATTCACAGTGATATTTCTGCTAAACTAAAATCCAGAAAACAGACACAGGCAATCAATCATGGAATTACAGAATTGATACAGGATTAAAATAATTAATAAAGCATTCATACAAAGTAATCGTCAGCTTTAAAAAAAAAAAACCACCTCAAAAACAAACAAACAAAAAAAGCAAACAAATCCACACAACTGAAAACCACAAACAACAAAATAAAAAACCACCAAACACACCCCAAACAAAAACTCTCAGATCAACAGATGAGAAAGCATAGCACAGATAACAAGAAACATTTGAATAATTTTCCAGCCATTTACCTCTTTGAAATCTGTCGCACCATCCAAACAGTTTTTCCAGGTTTCTGCAATACTAGATAATACAAAAAATAAGAAATTATTTTTAAGGCTTTTCACTCCCCATTGGTGCATATTTGAAAACAAAACCAGACTAGCTACAGACCAAATGCAAACAAACCTATTGAACATTCTGTCAGCGTGATCAAACTTTCCATTTTGCAGGCAGAGCATGTATTCTGGAGCTAAGGAGAAAAAACAAAATCATCAGCTTGCTCCAAGCCTTGTATGCTTTGGAGGTAACTGTGTGCTCAGAGAGCATGTACAAGCTGTCTTACCAACTCTAACGAGATAAAACAAAACATAACCCGGAGATGAATAATGGCTTCCATACATGAACTTAGGCTCTGGCATTTCCTGATAACGTGTCTGCAACAAGAAGAAAGAAATGTCTGTTTAAAATCAGCATTCCTGCTTTCCCTTAAGACTAAACACATACACATTTTTTTAAATGCACAGATTAGGACCCTCAATTATTTTTCTAACAATAGATAAAACAAACTCTTAAGTTCTAATAACCATGCAGTTTTAATCAGAGTAAATCGATACAGTAAAACAGTTGTTAAAACTGATCATCCAGAACTATCAGATATACAGGATATTTTTCTCCCTCACTTTCATATGTAACTGCAATGACTCAATTTCCAAGGTATGCAAACAGACTTCCTTTTTGTCTTTCACATCAAGTTTAGTGAGAGTATGGAAGAACATACTGACTTCATTCAACCTGGAAGATTCCTTCTTGTCTGAAGCTCCTGTGTGTTACCCTAAAACCTATCATAATCTAAACAGAATAACTTTTACTGCAGTAAGTATGAGGCAGATAACAGCTTGAGAAAAGTCAGAGTTTAGAAATTAAACCTAATCTACTATTACTGGAAGCATAATATTGATAATGTTCTTACCTTCCACAACCTTATGAAGCTATATGATTTTGAAACATCTTTTTTATCAATATAATGCAGTTATTCTGTCAATATTTTTTCTAATGCTTTATTAAGAACTAATAAAGGTTCCAGCACATTAAATATAGTTAGTGTTCTGTATATTATTTTGGCATAATAAACTTTCCATAGGAGACAATGATTTTACACAAAGAATTAAAACCCAAGAAACTTCTAAGTCTGTAACTATGCGTTTGACAACTTATGAAAAGAAAGCCTACCTACTTTGAGAAATGGAAAAACTTGGTGCACTATTATCTGCACACAGAATTTTCAAGTTGGTGCTCTGATCTCCATGGCAGATTTCCACCCTTTGAAGTACTCCCTCAAATTCAGCATTTTTCTTCATGGAAATAAACTTAAGATTTCTATCACTGTTTTCTTTTTCCTTTTTTTTTTTTTTTCCCCCAAATGTATTTTACATGATGCATTTAAATCCATTGGTCTTGAAGTTTCATATGTCCATGTATGCTTATAGCATCTCAGTGCTTACCATACACATACTTAAATGGATTTGGGAATATTATTTTAAAAGCAAGGGAAAACATTCAAAAGCATAACATATGAAATAGTAGTATGAGAGATGAAATGGACTCTAATAATTTTACATTAGTACTGAAAAAAACAATACTGATGAAATTAAGTTAAAAATAAATGCAGTATCATTATAGGTATGTTTGCTTCTGATAAGGTTTATAGTTAGTTTTAGATATCTACGTATTTCCCAAACCTTGCTGAACAAAGCTTCTTTTATTGCCAGTAGGTACAAGGCCAAGAATGTGCAGCACATAAATGCCAAGATATACATACCAGTAGCCTATCCAGCCTTTCCTTATTCAGGGCACCAACTGGCTTACTAAGGTCACGAAATGTTTCAGGCTTTGTCAGATCTAAAAAAAAAATTTGCATAGACTAAGTATTTTACTAGACATTCATGTATTCTAATCAATATTTAAAAACAAAAGAATAAAACCTACCCAAACAGCAACAAAACAAACAAAAAACAACACGGAACCCCTTCAGTAATTTTCTCTCTCCCTACTAACTGCAAAATCATTAAGTCTTGTTGTAAATGTTTACTCATCTTCTTCCTTCCAAGTAGACAATCTCATAATCTCTTGCTTAAGAACTAGTAGTTGATGTATGAGACAGTTACTGCAATTAATATTACTTAGGCAAGGTCTTGCTACCTGAGGCACAAAAACAGCTAGTATCATCTTCTTCCTACTCATTACCTATTCTGTCAGGCTGCAGTCAAGTCCCACTACTGAAGTGGCTGGGCAGATGCTGATGAATACCATGAGATATCCCTATTCTATTTCTTGTAGAAGGACACAATCCTCAAAAGGACCAACTTCCCACACAGGCTGCACTAAGATCCTTAATCAAGGAGCCGATTTAGACACAAGCCTTGTCAGACTCTTCCATTCAGCTTGTAGCATTAAGAATTATAAATGAATACCTGGGTTCTCTACACATTTCAGTGCATCAAAGTTGTTCCATAAAAAGTAATTTTACTGGTTCTTTTCCATTTTTTAGAATCACAGAAAGGCTGTGAATGCTCAGTACTGCTGACTTGCAAAGCAACCAAGGAGATGTTTAGTAAGTAGTCTGTATGTGAGTAGTGCAATATTTAACAGAAAAAGGTAAGGTATTTTGTCCCCTAAACCAGAGGGGAAGGTTAAGTCCACAGGAAAACATCCAAGGTCACCCATGCTGGCTTCATTTTGATATTACATGAACTTTTTGCAGTGTAAAAGCCCCCATATACACGCATTTCAGGCTGGACATGATGCAGTAAACATGACTTTTTTATACACATACCTAATACTGAACTAGAGTAGTCTGCTATGATCCAAGGAAATACAGGATACTGGGAGAGATCGTTGCAGCTTCTATCAGCCAGATTGTTGAGATGAAGAAGGTACTGGTAATTTGATATATGTCCTCGCTGCCATTGCAACATATAACTTTCAGCTGTATGCTCCGCAATATGATTTTCTAAAATAAAACAAAACATTAAGAGTTGTGAGGTTTGGAGTTCCACCCCCAAATTATACTGTGATTACCATTATGCAAAATCCTATAAAATAAGTAAGGGCATAGTTGTTTAATAGAACAAGTCAGAATCAAGTGGAAACTTCATGTTTCAATAGCTACCGTATTTCTTACTTTTTTAAGATCTTTTCAAATGGGCCTAAACTTCATCATTCAAGCAAGAAAAAGAATAAAGGAGTGATGAAACTAAACAAAACGAATGGATGAACATTTATGAAGTTACAGAAAAATGTTTCCAGACCATGACCAAGGCTCTTGGCAATGTGGCAATCTTTAAGATTTCAAATTTCTAGAAGCAGTTCTGCTAGGGTCAAGAAAAAAATTAAATACATTTTCTTACTGGTCAACTAAGGATACCCACTAACAATGATGTCTGGAAAGAAGTCATTTGTCCATGAACAAGATTTAATTTCGGAAACAGTGAAATGGAGACTATAGGAAAAGAGAACTTGACCCCCACTTAAGAAAAAAGGAATTATGCACCTGGAGCTTCTGTTTGAATTATAGGCAGGGGCTCAAGAAATTCAAGCTGCATTACTCTCTGCTTAATAGCTGTAATATCAAGGTATGCTGCTGGACAACTAGGTTATTTATTTGTTTTTTAAATTGTTCCTTCATTTGATTCAGTTAACAGTACCTTGGTAAATGCCTGAAATGAAGGACTGCAACCATGGCATGATGGCAAGAAAAGAATTTGGATTAGATCACATCAGGCTTCTATTTTAGCTCACCATAGGCTGGAAACACATATTCCAACCCTCCATTCACCTCAGTACTTTAAATTCTACAAGTAAAAAGCTGCGATCTTCAAAGAGAGGATCTTCTGCTGTCAGAGAAAGATACTGAGGTGCTACAAACACCTCTAGGAAAAAGGCTTTTTTTTTATTTTTAAGCTCTAAAAACATCATCATCATCTTCATCTGCACCTTGAAATTTCATTTTTGAATATTATCTAGAAAACAAAGTCTGAAGCAGGGTTATAGCACGCAGTTATTTCAATAACAGAGAAAATAATGTCAGAATCTATTTGCTTTCCAAAACAAAATTTAAAACACTAAAATAATTCTCAGTGAAAGTAATTCCTTTGTGACCTTTCCACTTTGCTTTGTGAAGTGGAGAAAATGTCAACTGATATTTAGGCAAATTCATTAAAACAGAACTAGAGCTCTGGTACAAAACCAAAATAGCACAAAGTTTATATAGACATTTTCAATATTGGCACTAAATATGAGTTTCAGTTGAAGCAGCATTACAGGAAAACTATTAGATTTTTTTCCCCTTTTTTTCCAGGACACGTGTTTTTTAGAAAGTTTCTGTTCACAATCTGCAAAGGCACGCATCACTCTCTAAGAACTAATGAATATAAGATTTAATAGAAATAAGAATTAAACTATTTCAGGATGGTAATTTTCATCAACTATCATTAAGACAGAAAAGTTCAAAATGTGTGGACTGGAAATCCACCCATTGCAGTAAGTTTCTCAATAGGATTTTAACTTGGAGTGCCAGGGCGATCTATACACAAGTCAGTATGTGTTCTTTCAGCAAAACACTGTTTACCTGAGTGGATGTTATTTTCCTCTTGCTTTGAAGAGAGTGTTTTGAGGGCATTTTAGTTTCATTTGTTGTTTGTTTGAATTTTTTTGGTGAGTGTGTGTTAAATGATAGTGCATATTAAGTTGTAAATTAAAAGAATTAGTTAATGCCATATCAGATTTCATACTCAGCTCTTCAAACACATATGAATAGATGCAATTTCACAACCTTCATTCTGATCTTTGTTTACATTTCATTACAATTTTTAAAGCTTCAGTTTATTCTTCTTATTCTTCCCAGAAAATTGACAGACCAAAACCCAGCCAAATTTCCATTCACAAGGTACTACACATGACATGAATAAATAAATACTGCAAACCTATATATGTTGCAATAAGGAAATAGACCTCATCTCGATCTTGATAGTTGTAGAATTTCAAGTAGATGTCAGAACATAAATCGTTTTCTGTGCAAAATACTTCGAGGCCCTGAAAAGTTAACAGGGGGAAAAGCATAAATGAGAGCAAGTACTGACAAGCTGTAAGACGTTTTTTAACAGAATATTCCAGTTATTAATATCTAAATCTTCAGACTCTATACTGGGGAGCAGTTTTGCCCACAAAGTAAAATATTTTGACTTTTTTATTTTTAATCATAAAAGTATTCAGTTTACACCCAACTGAGCAAATAGCTTTACAGCTGTCCATAGATTGGCTCTGCCTAGATTAATTGTGCATAGGCAATACAATTTTTTTGCCTAAGTGAATGAAGTGATACAAAAGAATTAAATGTCTATTTGATTTAAATGTGTTTCCAAACAAAACATTTTCTAGAAGACTAAAATTTCAGTGCAAACACTGAAAGCATACAACTGAGGTTCCACTGCAGCACTCTCACTATCTCTCAGTCATGTACAGTGGGACTCATCACTCCACATTAGCCTCTACATGAAGCAGTGACCAAAATCCCTCAGTGAATCAATCCAGAGAGAAAATACACCATGAGAGAGAAATTAATTCTAACCCAAGATAGGTGTTTGAGATAAATGGAATGAATTGCTCCCTGGTGATACTCCATTCTCCCTTTTCCCTATACTGACTGGTTATGAAACAAATTTTTCATCCTTGTCAGAGTTCACTCTTTCTGTTTTCATCTTTTTGACAACATAAAGAAATAAAACACCTAAAAAGCAGAAGGGATCATTGAGTGCTGTTCACAGCTTAGTCTAGAGCTCTTAAAAACGCATGGTTCTTACCTAACAGTGCACACATTTTCCGCAGGTCATTTTAAGAAACAATAGATACAGCAAGACACGAAAATAAAATAAATATTTGAGCTTACCAGTGGCATTAGCCCATGTCTTCTTTTATAGATGCGACGCACATTTTGCAGTGTTATTTGTACTACTGGTTTCTGTGGGGGATAGGGAGGGGAAAGAAAAGATGGAGATATTCCAGCAGGTTTATGTTCTACCTTACACTCTCCAGACAATCAGAACCTTTTGCTGACTACAAATACTAGCAACATGGAAACTATCCATCCATGTCATTTTAGCAGTGGAATAGCGATGCTAAGCAGTCACATTAGAAAGAGGAAGCTTTTCTTTGCTGTTGTTTTTTGCCTGAGAAGCAAATTAGTTTAAGAATAAATAAACCACAGTGTATTATCACCTGAGTCTGTCACCAGTTACAGTACTCATGCAAGAGAGAAGCAGCACACAAGAAATTATATTAAAAGTAAGAAAGCCATTGGGATGCTGGGAAAACTGTGCCAATGGTGCCACCTGGCGGCTGGAAAAAAATGGCCCTGTCATCTTCCACTGCAAAACATTTTCCTTGCCTGGACATACTTCTAGCATGTCATAGAATCATAAAAGAGTTTGTGGTGGAACAGACCTTTAAAGGACATCTAGTTCAACCCCTCTGCAATGATCAGGGACGTCTTTAACTTGATCAGGTTGCTCAGAGCCCAGTCACACCTGACCTTAATGTTTCCAGGGATAGGGCATCCATCACCTCTCTGGGCAACGTGTGCCAGTGTTTTACCATGCTCATTGTAAAAAACTTTTTTCTATCTAGTCTGAATCTAGTCCCTTAGTTTAAAACTATTACTCCTTGTCCTATTGCAACAGGCCCTGCTAAAAAAATCTGTTCCCCAAATTCCTCCTCCTTTGTTAAACACACTTCTCCAAGTCCCTTTTCCATTTCCAATACTAGCCTCAGACTTTCCTTCCTCTTGTCACAGACATGATCTCTCTAGTTCCTTTCAGAGCACTCAGAGTTTTTCCTTTCTTTTCTCTGTGCCTGGGTCTCCAGACTCCTTCTCTTAACCTTCTGCTTGTCTTTTCCTTGTCCTTAGGGCACTCAAGTTAGGCAGATTCCTTTCTTCCCTCCAGAGTACCCAGCAGATGAGAACACTAGAGGTGGGCTCAGGTACTGAGCCATGTGGAGGGTACTAGCAGCCCAGCACTGGAATTAGAGGATGGGTCTTGGTCCTTTATCCCTGGCCAGACTGTGCTCTACCAGCCTGCGGGACCAGTCATATCCAAATGCAGCAACACCAGGGCTGCTGATGCAAACTCACATGCTGACGAGCAAATTGGGGGAAAAAATTAACCGGAGAAGACAAATTTTCTGGTAATTGTGCTACTGCCACGCCCATACTGAAGTTGTTTCACAGAATCATAGCTAAGCCAGTAGCTTGCTAAGACTACCATTGCTATTTCTGTGACAAAGTTCCAAAGCAGCAATCTATCTGCAACAGGTACTCAATTTTCCTCTAGAGAAAGAAACTACTAGTTTAAAAGAAAACCTAGCTAACATCTTCCAAAGTAAACTACATGTATATAAAGCTCTCACCAGGTAGGGACAGAATCACAGACTACGATTTTGAAATTTATCTTAAATTGTTACAAAAAGTGATCTTCAATTATTAATAGAGAATGAACAAAGGATATTTTGTGCTTTGTCATTAGAAGGTTAAGTTTTAAGCAAGCTAGCGCAGAATAAAGCCTCAGAAGAAGAGATATACCAAATGCAACAGAGTAGCACAGATCAAAGAAAACTAAGCAGCTTCTGATTATAACTGCAAATAGAGTCTTCTCAGAGATGTGCTCTATGTGCATTTAAGAGAAATAGTACAGAAAATTAAATCTGTCCACTAGCAGGGCAGCGTGTTCAGGTTGTATGCAAGATCATCTAAGAGACACTTACAGGATATCCATTAAGAGGCTGGAAGTACAAGTTAGCATCAGTAACGCACACATGCCCTGGATTAGTCACCAGTGGCGTCACCATTTCTGCTTTACATTCCATATGCAGCGTTTCAGAAATGCTTTGAAATCTACAAGTGAAGAAAAGGAGTAAGTTTACCTCCAGTTCTTACTTTGGTAGAGGCACCCTTAAATTCTTTAGAAAGATTTTAGGTTAGCTTATAGCCTTGGAACATCAGAAAGGGGACTTCAGGAAGTCCCCTTTCACACAGGAAGAAAGTTCTTTGTTGAGATCTCTACTTTAACAGGCACTCTAGAAAGGAATGCTGCTGCAGGAAGCCAGTTGACTTCTCTATACAATTTTATTTGGCATATGCTGATGCCCAATTTACAATAAATTCACAGATAAACAAAACAGTTTAGAGACATAAAAAATTAACACATTCCACAACACAGAATTTCCTGCTCTCCATTACAAATGTTTCAGAATTCAAAGAAGATAACTCTCTGAATTAGAGAACTCACACTACCTTAAAAAACCACCTAAGTATCAATGCAGTAGACTAATCAACCAAGAAGCTAAAAATGATTTATCTGTAGCAAGTGATTAGAAAAGTACCTGTTTTTATCAAATGAAGTTCTAGCCAAGCGCGACTGCAATATAGCAGTTATCTAATGTGGAAGGAAAGAAAAGTAAATATGGTCTGTGATTCAAAAGCAATTAAAGTTATTATTCAACAGTGATCATAATATCATTATTAACCAGAGATATTAGAAATAATCAGATACTTACCATGGCAGCTTGATCTCCCATCTTATCTAGACAAGAAGCCCTGTAAAGCTAAACAACAATCTTTAGGTGAAATAGCATGGAGATCTCCCAGAGAGCTCAGAAGACAACAGAAACAGGAGGAGCTTTAGCACTCTCTGTGACAGAATACTAAAAGATCTATTATTACTTCTTTTTAAAGTAGGATAATGTTCGTTCATTGCTACTGGCATGTTATTACTTTGTCTGTATACTACCACCCTGCATGCTAAAAGTTAATATGGGTTGCTTACGACAGCTGTCAGAACTAGATGCTGTTTTCAGCTCTACATTTTAAAAATAGATGCTCCAAGATTTTCACCTTGAGAACAAAAAAAGAAAACTCTACATTAAAAATCAAAAGCTGCTGTGATGAAGTACGTAGTGATACCAAATAACCACATACCTGATGTAGAGTTTGCACAACATCTCCTACTTTCCCAGCAACATCCAGTTGGAATAAGTGTTCTGTTCTGCCCTAAAATTAAAAGTACATGTACCAGAAATGAGTTAATAAAGTTCAGTGGAAAAAACCCCAAGTAAACTAAAACAAAAACAACAACAAAAAAACCCCAAACAAACCAAAGAACCCCAAACAAAACAAAAACCACAACAAATCCCCTAAATAATAAAAGAAAATGTAGTAAAAGTATGCTATCAAAGATTGTGCTATACCTCAAACATTCCCCAAGCAGATGTATAACCTGATCTTTTACCTTTAGAAATTTATCTTCCCTGTGGTAAGCTCTTTGTGCAGTATTTTGTCTGCTGTTTGATACAATGCAACATAATAGCTTTGAAGTGAACAAATTAATACATTGTAAACACCAGTAAATGTACATGTTCTGCCTACTTCAATATCAGGTAAAAATCATGTAAATATAGAACTAGAAAGTAACATATTACATTTAAACAGTTTCTGTATATCTTGTAGACAAAAGATACCAGCCCATTAAATCTTTAAAATCTAGGCTAAAAAAGGTAATCATTCTTCTCTACATAAATAGCTTTGAGAGGAAAAGATCCCAAATTCCATCACAGCCTATTCTGACTAGTCATTTACAAAAGCCTCACTAACACATCACTCAGTATATGTGAAAAACTCCTTTTTCCCCTAAAAAGTTCTCCCAGCTTTCTTAAATGTCACCTTATAGTTGATTTTTTTGCTTTTAATTTAAGTATATTAATAGCATAAGCATGGACCAATTGATACTAAATTTACACATATCTCATACTTAGCAAAGGTTGTGGGAGCCTTTAATGACCCCTGAATACAGTATAAAAATATATCAACACCCTTCTGTAGGTTTTTGTAATTTCTCAGGCTAGTCTTTTTTTTTTTAAAAGTGATCAGTAAGAGTACAGCAATACATTGGTCAGAGGATATAGCTGGAATAATGTAAAACTGCAGGAAGGAAGACATGGAAATCTAGACAATCTTTGGTGTAATGTATGTGATCTGAGCTGAACTGACACCAATCCAAGAGGAAAGCATGCTTCAGGAAGCAAATGGAACTGGGTTATAGGGAGACAAGGAATTCAGCAGCAATTTAGATAAAAGCAATGTAACATTTCACCCAGAGCACCATTTTCCTTCAACAGGGAAAACACAGCTCTCAGAAATCCTAGTGGATGGTCTATAAGGATTCCTTACAGCCAACAATGTAAAAGCTTATGTGAGCAGTTGTCTCTGTAGCTCTTCAGGTATGTGCAAAGATAATAGCTCAGTATTTTGTAATTGATCTGAAATAATCAATGCAATACAAGGAAGACAAAACGTATTACCCAATTCCAGCACTCACTGAAACATATGGAACTGGCAATGATTCAAGCAGAAGATATTTAGCAGTAACAGAAAAAATTCAGAGGTGATTGAAGGTGAACTTGTTTTAAAATGCAGAAACACAGCTGCACTTTAGTGAAGTAAATTGTAACGGTTAACTGTCAGAAATGTTTTAGCTACGGATGAATCATAACTTAGGAGAAAATGAAGTGAAAAGCCTTCTAAACAGTCCTCCTGATTCTTTTCTCTTTCACTGTGTTGGCAATGGGAGAAGGTATTTCTGTGATACTTAATAAATCTTGCACACAGATGCAAAACAGAAAATGGAAGAACTAGAAGACAAAACAGGTTTAACACATGAGGAATTAACAGAATAAAACAAACAAAGAAAGAAAAATTAAAACTCCCAGTTTAGAGGCAGATCTAATCACAAAACCAACCCAAAGGAGTTGCTGGGAGAACAGAAATCATCTCTTGCCTCTTTGCTGTTCACTACAGTAATGCAAATTCTGAGACTCCATTATTCTTGAAATTTCTTACTTGCACAAATATATTGAGAAATATAATTCTGTCTGTTTCAATTCTTGGGCAACATGTCTAACGACTCTGCATTTTCTTTTTGTGTCTGTGTCCTAACTCATCTCAACACTTCACGTGAAAAACCCTTGCCTCCATGCCTTGAAGTCTCCCAGCTTAGAATCAGAGCACACCGATCCCATCAGCAGAAAGCAACTAGAAGTAACCTCCAATTTCTGATGTGAGCCACCTAATCTACAATTTCTTTGAAATGGGAAGCACTCAGATGGAAAATATCAATTATCAACCTCTCATCTGAGGTCTGAGGAGAACTGAGGAGAAGCCATTTAGCCAGGATGCAATGTCCACTGAATAGTAGCAGCCCACTGACAGCTCTGACTGTTGAGACCAAAGAGCTAAACATCAAGGTAAATGGCAAGCATGAAGTCTGCAGTATGTCCTTTAAGAAATATCAGAAAGCCATCATGGAAGAATTCAGATGTGTTATTTCAATACGCACAATTACTTTTTTTTTCCCAACCTTTACTGTCATATTCCTTAAATGATAATTAGCTTACTCTTTTAGAAATGAGAACATAAATCCTTGCAAAACTTCAACTTGCTAAGAATGGTAAAAAAAAATATACTCACTCTTATTGTTTTATAGGGTGCAATAACATTCCTTTCTTTAATGAGAAAAACCTGAAAGAGACATTACAGTTTCAGACATTAAAAAATAATAAAATGAATCAGAAGTACTGATAAATATAGAACTAAGAACACTGTTTAAGCAAGCAAAACACTGTGTTGTAATATCCTGCTTTAGCTACCCCAGATAAACTATAGAAAAACAATGAGCTTTTTATATCAGCTAGCAGTAAGAAGGGGCAAGAATCCAATTTAGTTCAGAGGTTTACTTATGTAGTTTATAGTAGGCTTTTATGCTAATCATATGACCTTCAAAGAGTTGCAATACTAAAGCCAACACACACAGCTACATTCAGGAGAAGGATCCTCCCCCTCTTCTGGTGACTCACAGCCTTAGGGTTTTGTCCAAATGGGAATTTCCCCAGACTGGCAACTCACAACATAAACTACTGTCTAAATTTTCTCAAATGAATGCCTTTCTTCTGCTGCTAAATATTTTGCTTCCAGTTCCAACCACCACGGACACCAGACTTCTTCTCTCATTTCATGGCATGCTTTTGAACAGTTTTATTTCTTCTCACATCTGAGAGGATCTTCCCCCCACAAAAGCCACATGAAACTACTCTCCTTCACAACACTCTCACATCTTCTATAAAACGACTTGACTGCTAGAACATTGGCTTGTAGATATTTGTGCCTTACTATCCACTGTCTGAAGGGCAAGCCAGAAATAAGTCATGGTTTTGCTCTGTTTGTAGGGAAAGCTCACACTTGCTAAAGTTCACTAAAGGCCTAAAGTGCACAATTCAGGATTGGTTCTGAACTGCATAAAACACACTGGACCGCATCACCTACTGTCTTCTAGTTCATGGTCCAAGAGACTTGGCTAATCAGGGAGTCTCTTCCAGTGCCTTGGTTTCATTCCTACAGCTATCACATCCAAGGCTACACTCCAAGGCACTGTGGCAGCAGCCTCAAACCAAGGACAAGCATCAAACTTGCAAGAAGAGATAGGTACCATGCTCTAGGCAGAAGCCTCCAGGCTGCTACATAAAGCCTTCCCATTTCCACCAGCTGACAACAGAGCCAGTTGTCACCAAGAGACCACTCACAGCACCGTCCAGCTAAAGAAAGCAAGGGGTGTGCTTAGAAGCTCACAATCTCAGCATGCCTCTCCAAGTGCTACACAAAAAATAGTGGCAATTAGAGTGGTTCATCTGACATCAGACCTGAATCATGCCAGAGGAGAATCAGAATGAGAAACTCAGATTGCTCTTCTGTGGGATGACTAAATATTACAATGTAGCATGACGTACACTGAATACGTCATGCTACAAGAAAAAGTAGACTTTTTTTTTTCCTTTACTTGTAAGCTGTGCAGAAATTTCAGCATACTTTATTCATTCCCTATTTTGGAGGATTTTCCCCACAATTTTATCTCAAGAAAAAATACTGAAATATTCTCAAATTATTATTCCCATTTACTGTATTTTAAAGCCATCAGTTTCTAAGTTGTTGCATAAAGAAAAGCTGTTTTTCCAGTTATGTATTAACAACTTTTTTTTGAGTCTAAAAGGCAAAGATGTTTAAGATGTTCCAATTATTCACTACATGCAGTTTCCTACAAGGTAGAATTCTACTTAGAAATACATTTATAATTAGATTATGATGTGTCATAAGTGACTACTTGACACTTGAAAGTCTGTATGCCTCTTATACAAAATACCAGCATTTATCATCCTACCCAACCATTTCAGAACACTTCCCCAGAGACAGAATGATGACTAGCAAGCTACACATGGAAGGAATCAAGGGTTCTAACCACACTTGCTATCTTAAAAATTAATTCTCCTTTCCTAGGTTTTTTATAATCATTTACTCTTAAGAACATTTACTAAAGACGTATGGTGGAACCACTGCATGGAACAGTTAGAAACATCTTTTTTACAAACACTCGATACACAAAAATCCCACCAACTCAAGAAACCTTGACTACACAATATTCTTCACAGAAGCAGTTTCAAGATGAAATTATATACACTGATTACCTTAACACAGTCCACAAACTTCTATGGCATGGATAATATTAAATGTCTGAGTTCACTTTTGACTGCAGCAGTACATAACTGAGCACGGCTATCAATTTCAGGTATTGTTAAAGAAAGGTTTCACAAATATGCTAGAATGTTTAAAATAGTATTTCCAACCTCAACATCATTCTTTCCCAAAATGAAAACATCATTTTGAAACTTTTACAGCTTTGGAACACCTACTAACTGCTATTTATCAAAATTTGAAGTGTATTCCCTTGGTTAACTTTAAGTATGAACATCCAAGTTAAACACAACTCTTGACTGAAACCTAAAGACAATATTTCAATACAGCTTCTCAAAACTGTTTGGTGGACATACAGTACAATCCAAAATTTTCACAAAACTGAACTGCAGGGACCAAGATGTCTTTGCCATTACCACAACACCACCGGAGGAAGTAGAAAAAAGTACTTCACTCTACCCTCCTCTTTCATTCAATTCTAAAGTTGCCTGAAGCTCAATTATAAAATGCAAAGTGCAAAAAGTTCACTTTATGCAATTAATGACTTCATGAAGTCATTAACAGTTCAAAATTTCCAGTATCAAAAGCTTCATATTACTGCTGAGTTTTTGACACTAATTAGTTTTGTTTTCAGTGAACTTCCCACCCTAGGACTCCAGTTCTGAGACAAACACCATTAAAGAACGTAAGCTCACTTGTTTATGTAACCTCACTAATTTATACATCAAGAATATGTTATATGCAGGTCTTACCTGGCTACATAGAACCGAAATCCCTCCAGATGTATCCCTAAAATGTAAATAAGATATTTGAAGTGATGGGTGTTTCAGCTTTAAAGGAATTTAAATACATGTGTACAGTAACCCAAATTCACCTACCGTGTGAAAGGGTTATTTGCTTCATTATCTTCTGGGGCTTTTATACTAATGCAGTCTCTCAGTGGTATCTACAGTAAATCATAAAAACATAAAATCTTTCTTAAAACCTTTTTAAATAGAATCTTAAGTTACCAGAAAATTTAAGTTTGCACTGCTTACCTTGATAATGGGTTGGATGTTGTCATCTGGTTCAAAAATAATTGACTTTGAACAGATTTTTAGAGAGCCTCTGAATTTTCTAAAAGAAATAATAAAAAAAATTAGTTGTGTTCAAATACATGAGACTAGAATGACTCCAGTAAATGAAAGTACGTAAAAGTTGTGTACCTTTCATCTTTGTGACCTTTATTTATAATATGATTAGCTGTGTGCTGTTCAAAATAGTATTCTTCCAGGTTAAGAAGAAGTAGTGAAAACCTACAAACAAATAAAAATAATTTATTTCAAGAGGAAATACCTTCACAGTTAGTATTCTTAATAAAAGATATCAAATGTTTAGGAAGTCTTCACTGATTCTGGGCTGCACCCCATATACCAAGAATGCATTATTTTTACTTTTTAAAGGAACAACCTATAGGAAAATTTGTATACACACAAAGGAAGATTGACTGATGCTCTTTCAACATATATAAGATTAGATATTTGATTTTGTTCACCTGCCTTCTGTGGAAACTATTCCAGCATAGCCAGGCTTTCTACCCAGTTTAGGTCTGAACAGTGTATGCCAATCAAAACGTGCAATGACTATAAAAGGAAGGGCAGGAACTAATCGGTTAGAATACAGGAAATTAGATCATTTTGAAGCAAGGCCAAATTACATTGGTGTAAAGTGTTAAGTGAAAACACGTTTACAGATTTTACAACGTGGCTGAGTCACCCAATGGATGAGCTCCGAGGAAGCAATGCCTTCCTCTCCAGCCACAGGTCCTGTACTTCCTCTGTACCACTGCCTGCTCAACCCCACAGGAAGCCAGTAGGGACTAATCCAATCAACAACAAACCTCAACAACAACAAAGCAAAAATAAGAAATTGAACTCCTCTTAAATATTTAATTGCTGAATCATGGCAATATTGTGCTGGTACCACCTAAATGCAAATAGGGCAGATCAGAGGGAACATGAAAATGCATTCTCTAACTTAAACTGCTGCAAGTGATCAAAAGTCAACAGCTTTCTAATAGGGTGAACACTTAGTGTTTCAGCTGTGGGGAACATGCCAGTAGATACTGGTATAGCAGGAGGAGCAAGAACATATCACTTCAGTTGGAAGCAAAATAGCTTGTTTGTGTGCAGGGTTGGTCTGATCTGCAGAAGTACTTAGTATTTATTCACATCCACACTTGGAGCTTTTTGTACTGTGTTCATGATGTACTTCGTGAGAAATGCCCGTGAAAACACTAATAAACACCAAGAGTTCCCTGAGCAGTATTCAAACAGCAGTAACTATGTTGAGAGTTCACAAAATGAACTGGAGTAATTGAATAGCCTGTTCATTAAAAAAACATATTTCACAAAAAAAAAAAAAAACAGCATTATTGGAAAATACATCTTGTTCACTTAAAGATTTGTGTTGTGGCTGTTACACGAAACAGAACATAACAATAAAAGTTTACTGTAACTACAAGTTACAGTGGGTCCATATACACAAAACTGCTTCTGTGTCCATGACACTTTGTCCTAATTCTCTGTTGCTTTTTCAAAACAGCTTTATCTTTACCTCTACTCTCTTGAAAACAGGCATTTTATGATCCCATTGTGCTGGTTTTGGCTTGATTTTCTTCACAGTATCTGCTATGTGGCTTTGTTTTGGATTTGTGCTGAAAACAGTGTTGATAATTCAGAGGTCTTTTTTTTATTGTTGAGCAGTGCTTAAACAGAGTCAAGGCATTTTCTGCTTCTCACCCCACCCTGCCAGTGAGGGGGTTGGGAGTCCACAAAGAGTTGGAAGGGGACACAGCCAGGACAGCTGATCCCAACTGATCAAGGGTTATTCTGTACCATATGGCATCACACTTAGCATATCAAACCATAGCAGCTTCTACACAGTTACCATTAAATTACATTTCTCAATACATCATCCAGTTGAAATCATCTGGGACCAACTTAAAATTTCTGTGCTTTTGCGAACTCAGATTCCTGCAAGTCCTATCACATTTTAAAATTCAGACTTTTTAATAAAGCTACATTTGGATATATAAAGAGGAATTCACCATCAGAATGCCTTTTTTCCTAGTATTTATAAACATATACATTTAGTTTATTATCCACAAGCCAAAATATTTAAGTAAAAAGCTAGGAACAATGGCAATGCCCAGATTTGTTTGAAAAATATTTTATTTCATCAGGAAACAGACACTATTGACATAGGGAACAATGAGCTTCACAGCAATGACATACATGGCACCATAATTTTTTTTCCCCAGGAAAGCTGACAATGCCTGGTTGATAGAATTCATTTCTGAAATTCTTCATTCTTGGGCTCTTTCCTTTGTCTCACCTAGTTTTCTGACAAACTCTTTTTATACTCTTTCCAAATTCATCTCTTGACAGCACTGGCAATTACTAGACTTAAAAGTAAAGTTTTTGGTAAATGCAGGCATCCTTCATATATTCAAGACAAGCCATGTTTTTAACATCAAAACATCGGCTGTTATTTCCAGTAATTAGAACACGCTTACCATAACCCAAAACACAAAACAAGAGAGTTCTCTTCCAAATTTTTCATTAGAACTATCTCCATGAAACTGTTTTATCTTTATACTTGGCACTTTATGAACCAATTCACCTTCCCAAAATCAGAAGCTCTGGGCTACTGGGAAGGACTTGAGGTACACTTTCCTTGGCATAATCCTTACTCCTGCTGAATCAGATGATTTTGTGGAAAAAAAAAATGCAGAAGGTATGCACAAAAACTCAAGAAAAACTCTTTGTACAGGCTACTTAGGTACTTTGGGAAATGTTAGGTTTCTTTCCTTTAAAATGCCATGTTTACTAGCAGCATCCAGGTTAGCCTTTTGCTATTCTCTGCCTGTGTCTCTTTCACGTGACTACTCACTCCCCAAGTTTACAGAGACAGCGTCTCTGCAGAGCTCCTTGCCGGAGACCAATGAGCTCCTAAGCTGTGATCTCACGTTCACTGACCTCGGCTTTCCTGACTTGAAAAAGGTTTGTATTGCTGGCTGGCAGCTGTTAAAAGCATTTCTTCAAACTTTATACCTCATATAGGGCAAGTGCATTTTCCACATTTTATCTTTCCCCTCCACTTTCCACGGAGTACATTTGGTTCTGTAGACTCTTCCAAGCGTTTCTATACTTGTTGCTACTCTACTTGCAATTCTATTTACTCTAACTGCCTTTTCCTGTATTTTCAGGCTGCAGTAAGTCACTTTTGCAGGCAGACAGTCAGATATCAAATCTCCACAAATAGAATCACCAATCTCTACTCCTCTCAAGCACCCACAGCATACTGGGATGAACTTAACAGCTTGTCCAAAGATTCTGTCACAAAAACTGTCGCTTTAAAAAATTGATACAATGCCATAAGTGAAACCAAAATTTTCATACTCGCATCTCAACTACTGGCTAACAAATCTAGATCAGTTCAAGTTACTGCTTATAGTGAACTCTTATGATGCCTCATCTCTGGAACAGCCTCCAGGAACTTCTCAACTGTTTTTACTGGTTAAGTATTTAAATTTCATTTGCCTGTGTTAACGATCCATAGGGTTGTCAAAAAAAAAGGGAAAAAAGCCAAGTTTCATCAGATGCTACTAGAGTATAGTCAGAGTTTTTTATCTTCACAGAGTAAATGTCTTTCACATAAACAAATAGAGCCACTGATAGTTACTGTATTGACAAGGTCCCTCTTGAGAACCATCACTACACAGGATGATACTTCAGGCTTGCCAGGAGGTTTAACAAGTATCTACAGATAGCAAGGGATCAGACCAGTCTCAAGTATTTTGCATAAGTAGGCAAAGTGTCATGAAGGCCTGAAAAAAACAGAACATCAACCACAACGGCTATAAAATTCCAGCACTGGAGATCTTCAACGTGCAGCTGAGCATTTGGACTTTGCTGCCTAAGCAAAGAGCTGAAGAAGGTATTCCAAAGACACTTGTGATATCAAGAGGACTGGCATACCAAACTTATATACTATCAACTGCTACGTAGTACTATAACAAGAATTTGAATGCATGCTTACTAGAGACCTAAAAGACTAATTTAATGCTTCTGCACGTGACAGGACGACAACAACAACAACAACCCCACACAACAAATAACAGTAGTAAGAGAATGCATGAGATGCCCTGTATAAGAAACTGATTAAACCTGTGATAGGTGAAAACTGTTTTGGTCTTCAGCCACTGAGCAGCTGTACAGTTCCCTGTGCTGAGTAATTAACAGCACAGACTGTACGCCTATGACTATCACACTGCCCTGGATCACAGAACCAATGTCAACTCAAATAACAATAAGCAAGTCTGTTCCCAGCCTACTCTCCCTTGGCCTTCAAGTCTGACCCCAAGACATAAATAACCCCTCAAACTCAGCAGTTAGTCAGGCAAATCATAAGCTTTAATTGGCAAATGTACAAAAAATGCTTTGGTATCTAAAATGAAAACAGCTGGGTTTTGTTTTTGTACTTTTAAATTATCAGCAACAAGCAGTATCTGTAAAAAAAAAACCAACAAAACAAAATAAACAAACACTCCCCCCCCAAAAAAAAACCCCAAACAAGTAATTCTGGTTCTAACAGAAAGAGCTGTGTTCAATAGAAATCAAAGGGACCTTCTACATTTGCCCACTGCTCTAAAATTTGTTTTCCTATAATACAGTAATAATCGAATATCACAAAGTTCTTTTTCAGGCAAACAGAAAAGGATCAATTTTGAGATATTTTTGTTATTATCAGCAAGTGGTTCATTTCAATACATTTTAAAATTAATAACCCAAGTTTTACTTGACAATTCCCAAGTATAAATGATTTAATGACTGTTTATTAAAAATCTACTTAGAGAAATTTAATGCTATATCTTGGAAAGCAACTCAAATACCTGTTGACACAAAATCCTTTGAAATCAAGCAATAAAATTCACACCTTAAAGTGTATTACAGGCTATTTTTAAGCTTGCTTCCTAATAGAGACACATTTCACAGGTTTATGTCTGCAATTTTGTGGTCACAATGCTATTTAATGGCTTGCAACAGACTGACGAAGTTAGTAAGCCACAGCTATGTCTTCAGGGATCACTGATCATTTTTTCTTGTACATTTAACTTGACATAAGGGACTATTTTAAAAAAAAAAATATATTATTTTGAAAATGACACAGAGACAAATTAGACAAGATTTTCAAAGGAAGTTCTTACCCCATGAAAGCAGCTATAAGAAGTGAGAGTTTGCAAGGTGTTCAGTGCCTTATACTATACCTTAACAGTCCAGTCTATATCCTCAAAGTCTCATCAAGAGCAAGCCAGTTTTCAGAAAACTTCCAAAATTATAGTATTTTCTTAATACATGTAATATTTGAAAACTGCAACTTAAAGAAAAAAAAAAGAGAAGAAGCTTCAATAGCTTTGCTGGTCTCACCCACTTGTAATGCCTCAAAAACTACTTACAGTTGTGGAGATCAGCCAATTGCAACTGAAAAAATTATCACATTAGCAGATAGAACAGAAAACAAGCTTCTGTTCAGAGGTGTGGAGTTTCCTCAGGACAGTTTTGCAGTTTTAGTAACCTGGATCAGTCCATGGAAGGGCACATGAAGTACCAGAGCCAGTACAATGTGAAGGGGTCAGGTGCAAGAACAAGGCGGTTGGGAACAAGGCCTTACCCTTTGGAAGGCAGCAAACCTGCACAGCGAGCTCTGCTGTCAGAGGTGCTGAGAAAGAGGCAGTTTCACTTCTCAGGATGATTTAAATTGGTAGCCACTGCTGCCACCCAGGCAAAGCCTTGAGCTTTACAAGCTTGAACTCACTGTAACTGGGTGGAAAGGCACTTATGCTGTTACTTCTCATGTTCAATGCAAGTTCTGTATTCAAAATCAACAGCAGCAGCAGCTTGGTGTAGGGAGAAAGAAGAACATGATAGGTAAGGGAGTATCTTCTATTATAACAATTCACATAGCTGGAAAAACCAACACCACTAACTTCAAATAACACAAGAAGTTTCACAGATCTAAAATGGAAGAAAAGATTTTCAGCCACAGAGTTGTGCCTGTCTGTAGGAGGTTGTATTGAGCGGGAGGGGGAGGGGGCAGGAGGTAAAGCAACATATAATCAATATAATACAGGCACACTCACCTCTACCTCCCCCCAGATAACTTTAACGTAGGCTCTAACTGCCTCTGCGTTAGCAAACCTTCAATTCCCACCCAGTGCGAGAAGTATACAGAACCTGGTGGAGTAAAGAGTTAATCTTTTACTAGTGTATGAGGAGCTGTTTGAGCTTAAAAGGTTAACACCTACAATTAAGGGGAGAAGTAAGCTAAAGCGTGCCACTATAATTTTGCTTGAAGACTTATTTCAAATTCCTGGCTTTGCATATTCCCCAAAAAATTACACTACAAACAACAGAAAAAAATCATATGCAAGTGATGTGGACAGTAGTTTCTTGCTTTGAGAAGCAGCTTCAGGGGAAGGAAAAAAAAAAAAAAAAAAAAGAAAAGCAGCGACCTTGCCAAGAAAAACAGAACTTAATGCCTTTTTCAAGGAGCTCCCACATAATTGCCACTCAGAAAAGGGCTGAGGAATACGAGTCAAGAACACACCCAAGATGCATAGGAAAACTAGGACCTAAGTAGCAGGAAAACACTTGAAAAATTTCACCTCATGTGATGTCATTCTCAATACACAAGATTTGAAAACCCAAACAGCGCCCAAACATTCCTAGCATTGTTCAGAGTAGGCAACAATGAAGTGAAGCACACTTTACAAACTGCCAACTGGGCTTTGAAAGTCCTGCCAAGATACTACGAAATATCCTCCAAATAGAAAGTGTATTGCATCAGGTTTAGTCTACTTGAGAATTCTATTTTGACTTTGCTTGATGAGCATGTTCCTCTATACATCACTTTGAAAAAAAACCTCATCTGAGACCAAAAACGTGGGCAGAAAAAACAAACAAACAAATAAAACAACAAACCCACAGTTCATTTTATATACCTATTTATACACCCATATATTTTTATATACGAATTCTGCCTGCCAACTGAAGCGCTGGACTTGTTCAAACTGGACACAGAAATGACTGTGCAGGGATCAGTGCCTTGGCAAAAGCCTGTTTATACCACCCAAAGAAGGTATCCCACTGATCCTTCTTTAAATTCCTGATCTGTGATTGAATTCTTACTATTTTCAGCACTTCATCAGAAAAGCACATGCTGGAAATCTACTTGGACACAAGGATTTCAAGTGGCTGATCCAATACACCTTGCACAATCACTTGACCCAATACTGGAAGTACAATCCTGATAATAAAAGGATGTTGCCAGGGAAGAAAAAGCAGGCCAGCCCAATCCAGCAGCAGCCCAGAGTTATGTAAAACCAATTCTAAAATTAAATCCTCTCCTAACAAGAGCTAAGTATCTACAGGCCAGCTGTAGGACTCATTTGCTGATGTTTGAAAAAAAGCTTTCATTATGTCTATTTTGTCCCAATAGAGTAAGGTGATGCTACAGATAAAAAAAAATACCCCAATACACAAGCAGCCATCACACAAAAGATCCATCTGCAGCTCCTACATGCTGCCAGTAGGTTCTGTCATGTGAGTGATACTTCCAGCAGAAGAGATGAACTCCTCATACTGGAAGCCGACAACCGCGCAAGACAAACCAGGAGAACTATTTCTAGAGTCTATGTATCAAGTGGTACAGTGTTACACTTGCCCACCTTTGGGCACGCTGCCAACACAACCGAGAAATCAGTTTACTAAGGGAGTGACAACCTGAGCCAAAACACCATGTAATTTAATTTGAAGTTTTGGAACTAAAGTTGTTTGTAAAAAAAGGATTCCTTCGTGAAGGATTAATATTTTAGGGATTAAATAAACTGGATAAGCATGCACACAGCACTAACTAAAAAGGGACATCATAACTGCACCCTGAACACCTGGGCAAAGTGAAAATAGAGACAAACACAGCTGAAACAGAGATACAGATGAATTTTAAAGATAAATTCCTTAAAGAGCGAACCCTGCTCAGCAGGGACATGGATCTGTTCAATCAAACATAAAGTAAAACCCGTTCCTTGTCCTTGGTGTGCTCACAGGACACTTCAACATTTTCTTGTTTTCTGCTAGAAAATGGCATATAGTCAGAAAAGAAGGTTTATGTAACCAGATATTAAAGCAGACTAACTAATTAGTTAAGAAGAAATATTTTTTTTTCAGATCACTTAAAACCACTCTGATCTCTCATTCCCCACCCCCCCCCAGCAACTGCATAAGAAGATTTAACTTGCTTACCAAGTTTCACAGGACTCTTAACCGGAACTTCTACAGCTTATTGCTTTGTGGAAAGCAAGGTACAAATAAAACCAACCAACAAACAACAACAACAACAATAAAACCTAACCCCCAAACCACCACCAAATGCAGCTGCCACAAAGTTTCAAAAAGTCCTGGCCACATCAAATATGAAATACCTACACCAAGGATACAAAGACCAAGAGAAGCTTTAAAGCAGAAGTTGATGTCTCTGTAACCACCACCCAGCAGGAAGGAGAAAAATTCTCAGAGTTTGTCCCTTCAATTAAGCAATAAAGAGCTGGGGGTTTTGCTGTTTTAAGGCAGAACTTTGAGGAAAACAGGTGACAAAAATTCGGTATTTCTAATCTGACATTTCAAAGCTCAAAATCTTTTAAATCACTTAAATGTTTTTAAGATTTCCTAATTCAGAAAAACACAGGAAGAGAGGGAGGGGAAAGACCTGATATGGGCACAAAATATACACAAATTTACTTTGATTTTACACAAATATCAATTGTTAGGTAAGGGCAAGAAACAGAGAAATGAGTTTGCAGATACAGGAAAAGCTGCCAGAGCAAATGAGGAGACTCATCTTTCATGAAGAGCTCAAATTACGAACTCAAATAATAAAATCCTGAAATGCTTCCAAGTATGAGCAAAGAAAAAGTTCTCATCAATAACTACAGATCAGCAATGCTGGCAGACATTGATATGTTGAGTTTGTTTTCAGGGCTTTTTAGAAGAGATTTAGATCCCACTTGGGATCTTCGAGACAAGTCTGATGAGTTTTGGCCTTTTTTGTCACCTTCTCAAAAAAAAAAGAAGACTATTTACATTAAATCCTTAACAGAGCTAACAGAGTAATTCTTCTTGCTTTTCCTACAATTAAGATGTTTTACTTAAAAAATAATTAAAACGAATTAAAAATCCTTCTCTTTTCCTTCTACACAACAAGACTGTCCATTCTCCCCGCAGCCCTTCACACACAACTGAAAACCACAGCAGTCCCCAAAAACAGCGAGATAAACAAGAAGACAAAAAGTGATCCTGAACACATTTGTACTTCAAAAAGCACTTCAGAGGATGTGGTAGCGTCACGGGCTGTACAACCATGAATCAGAATTTATGTGGACCGAGTGAGTCCGGCTCTTCATCATGCGGTTTTCTCATCAGCAATAAACAGTGCTGTGTAACCAGCAGAGACCTGCAACAGGAATTTGCACAGGGCTTGCACGGGACCAGTCTGATGCCTCCACACGGTTCCTGCAGCAGGAAACAACGGAGGATCCCTGTTCCCCCCCGAGAAGACACCGTGTCCCTCTGCTGCACGATCCACGCCGACCTATTGCTCTCACCTTATATTTCCTACCTGGAAATATAAAGATTGAAAAGGCTTTTGAAACTCTGCAACAAGCCATATGCAGATAAGCCACATAAAAAGGAAGTGGGACACTACCTAAAAATAAGGGCGTAAAGTCAGGATACACTTCAAGCACGTGCGATGAGCCTTTGTTGCATGTTCAGAAAGAAAACAGATTATAGTCAGCAAGCAGGAATGGGTTAATTGAATCTAATACTTTAAAGAGCCAGCTCAGAGTCTGTAATTTAGGGGTTACAATGCACTGATTATAGTGTTCAGGGGAGAGAGAGAGGGAAGAAAAAAAAAAAAAGTAAAGAAAAAACCCCTTAACTATAGCGTAGCAGAGCTGTAGCTCCATGCCACCAACACAACTGAGGACAAATAAACAGAAATCTACAGACCCTATTTACATGCAGTTGACACAAGGCAAGTAGCATTCCTATTTCCCCAGGTCCTTTTCCTTTCTACACCGATTTCGGCCTAAACTCTGGGGAATCACCAGCCACCTGATCCCGCACAGTAACAAAGGGAGGCAGTGCAGCAGTAGCCGGGCTCAGCTCCCGCCGCTCCGCCGGGGCCTCGCTGGAGGCTGCTCCGCCGTGCCCGCCGCGGGGCCGCGGCCGAGCGGGGGCGGCCGGGGCAGCGCCGGGGCAGTGCCGCTCACCTCTCCTTGGAGTACAGCTCCCGCTCCAGCCGCCGCCTGCGGATGAAAGCCATGAAAGCCGCCCGGCCGAGGTGCCGGTGCCGCCGCCACAGCAGGCCGGGCCAGGCCGCGCCTCAGGGAGGCGGGGTGAGCGGGCCGGCCGTGGCCGCAGCCGGGCTGGCGGGCCCGGCCCGCCCCGTTTATAGCGCGGAGAGGCGGGGGAAGGTTTCTCAGGCAGCCGGGGAAAGGGAGCCTGGCAGCACCGGCGCTCTGCGCCCTCGCCCGGGCTGCGGCGTCTCTGCGGCCCTGCGGGGCCTCTGCGGCGCGGAGCTCTGTGCGCACACCGAGAGAAGCTCACGCTGTATCGCACCGCGAAACTGCCCCTGTGCCTCGGTTAAAGTAAAAATGGTCAGTGCAGTGCCATTGCAGTGAGATTCATTCCGCCCGTGACGCGCGCGGCAAGAGCTGCCCGGGCAGAAGGTGAAGTCCTGACAAGTGTTGAAAGCCTACAATCACAGAACATCCTGAGTTCGGAGGGACCCTTTAGGATCATCGACTCCCAACTCCTGGCCCTGCACAGGACCATCCCCAAGAGTCCCATCATGCGCCTGAGAGCACTGTCCAAGCACTTTTTGAACTCTGTCAGGCTTGGTGACGTGATCACTGCCCTGGGGAGCCTGTTCCAGTGCTCAGCAACCCTCTGGGTGAAAAACTTTTTACTGATATCCAAACTAAATCTGCCCTGACTCAGTTTCGTGCCATTTCCTCAAGTCCTGTCTCTGCCTAGAAAGACTTTATGGAAAGGGGAGGTAAATAAAATCCCTTAGTTCATGTAAAAACCCTTCCATTCATAGAATTGCCACTGCATCTCAAGGATATGCTTACTGACATGATCTCTTGTACAGTAGAAAAATGCTGCTTTTTGAGTATTTATAAGTTAAAAAAAACTGATTCATGGAGGCAATGTAATTTTCCACATAGGAATAAAAAGAGGTTTAGGCTTCTAGGTCTCAAGATATTGTCTGATCTACTCTCTATGCTGAGTCTGATTCAGGTGTATGTTGATCAGTGTTACTCAAACATTTTCAGTTTGTGGACATAAATATGAAGAAGTGTTGTCTTTCAGGGTCCTTTTAGGAGTAGTTCACAGAATCTAAGGAGGCAACAGATCAGAGTTTGGAAAACAGTGGTATCATCTGCAAGACCCACTTCTCTAATCGACTAGTAAAAGCACCTGTTTGAAGGAAATCTGCAATGCTTGGATGTAGCTTGTACAAATGCCTAGCAGCATTTATAAATATGTATTTGTCCAATAGCCAACCTGAATTTTCTTTGCTGCATTCTATGTTGTCATACTTCCAGCAGAAATCATAGAATCACAGATTCATACATAGATTTGGGTTGGAAGGGACCTTAAAGGTCATCTAGTTCCAACCCCCCTGCCATGGGCAGCAACATCTTCCACTAGACCAGGGGGCTCAGGGCCCCATCCAGCCTGGCCGTGAACACTTCCAAGGATGGGGCATCCACCCCTTCTCTGGGCCACCTGTTCCCATGCCTCATCACCCTCACAGTGAGGCATTTCTTCCTAATATCTAATTAAACCTGCCCTCTTTCTTTTTTGACGTCATTCCCCCTTGTCGTGTCACTACATGCTCTTGTCAATAGTCTCTCTCCATTTTGCTTGTAGGCTCCCTTCAGGTACTGGAATGCCACAATTAGGTCACCCCAAAGACTGCTCTTTTCCAGGTTGAGCAATCTCAATTCTCTCAGCCTTTCCTTGTAGGAGAGTTGCTCCACCAACTCTGTTCATCTTGATGGCCCTCCTGTGGATTCACTCCAACAGGTCAATGTCCTTCCTGTGTCAGGAATCCCAAAGCTGGAGGCAGTAGCCAATGTAAATAATATTTATGTACTTCAAATATGTTTTAATAAATATTGGTGTGTAAATATATATATATTTATTTACATAATTGTTTATATGTGCAGATATGTATACCATCTTCTCACAGACTAACTGGTTTTGTTCACTTTTGTTTTAGACTGCACTCACAAATGATTTTTTTTTACAGCTTTACTCTGGCTTCTTTCCGGTATGACTTTTACCTTTGTCTTAAGGTATAAGCCATCAGCACCAACAAGAGTGCGGTAATTATGTCCCATGTTTCACAGATGAGAGGAACATTTATAAATACATCACAAAAAGAACTTGTTTTTCTTATTATGACAGAAGCTTCTGCTCAGAACCTTTTCTAACATAGTGCCACCTAGTTCTTCCTGTTTTATGCTGTTCATGTAAGTTCTTCTCAGGTCTAATATTTTGCCTTAGCCTTGATGATTTCATCCTGCTAACTTTAGACGTTTAGCCTACCCATGAAATTAGTTTTGAAATCTGATTCTGTCTTCTGGCTCCTAGGTTGGTGAGAAACAGATTTTTCATATATCTATATTCTGTTGCATCTTGCAGATCACTAATGGAAATACTGAATGGAACTGAAATGACAACAGATCCTTATGGGTTCTCACTGCAGGCGCTCTCCAAGTCTGATTTTTGCAAGCAGCATGCCAGTTGGTTGGTGCTTTCATGAAAATTATGTTTCCTTTGCGTTTTGTTTTAATGAAACTGTTGTGGGATGGTGTCTAAATGATACTAAACTCAAGATCTTTGATACTTACTGTTTCTCTTTTTCTTCTGAATCAGTGCATTGATTGTGAAAAAGGACATTAGACTACAGTGAGTCCATGTGTTCCTAGCAACCTTATTGATCATGAAGTTTATTCTAGAATATTCCTTGAGGTCAAAATTAATCTGGATAGCTTTAGACCTGCTTTTCTTAGATAGATGCATTTTATCCTTTTTAATTCTCTTCAAACCTATATAGTCTTTTAGCAGTCCAGAGATTATTTTTGCTCATGTTTTTTGCTCATAATTAACTCAATTACATACAATTTACATAGTTTTTAACTTATTCCTTCTCTAAATTCTGTGTTAAGATAAATTTAACTGAGTAACTCAGCACTTCTAGTGTATTTCCAGAACATTTTCTTGTTGCCTTTTATACTCTTTTTTTACCTGTCACTCATTTTGCACTGTAGGCTTTGTAATTTTATTCTTTTATTCATACTCTTTTGTGTTACTCTTCATGTCTGCTTATTGTGACTTCTTTTTTCAAATCTTTGAAGAGCTTTTAATGTGATGTTAACACAGTCTACTTAAGCTTCCCCTGCTTCCTTTTGTTCACATCAAGATAGCTTGCTATTGTATGTTTAATTAAAAATGAGTTTATTGTTCTCGGTAGAAAATCTAGGTTAGCTTTAAATGACTGATCTCAGGCCTAGACCATACAGTGAGGAGGTTAATTAACTCATATGGAATGGCATACTGTTATGATAAGCCTGCCTTTAGTACCTAGACTAGCTTGATTAAAGCTATTAACTATTTCTAGATAACAATGCAATCCGTAGTTGGCAGTGCTGATATGCTTTTTCTTCCTCTTTTTGTCAGAGTAGGGAAGCCTATTTTGGTCTAATATGTCACCATCACTTTCACTCAGTTTACTTCCTGCCTTTAAAATCAAAATGAGCTCCTCCCTTCACAATGCATCTTAAAACTGTCTCTGTCCTGTGGAGCAAAAGTACATCCCTAAAATATTGCAAGAAGTTGATGGACGTTTTAGCCCTGCATTATTGTTTTTCTAACTGGTATTCAAGTAATTGAAATCCATTGTTATCTCATGGGCAAGCTTCTTGAATACCTTCCTCATTTGCTCAGAATACATCAGAAGAAGCACCAGCTTCCTCCTTTTGAAAACACTTGTAGTCTATTATTAAAATTAATTTTACTTCCTCCTTTTAATTTTCACCAAAACCAGCATCTTTTGCTGCTTCTTGCATTCAATACACATTGAGTCATCATCCCCTGATTTATTGTGCCCATTTCCTCTAGAATTCTAATATACAACTGTCATTCATATGTGCGATCACATCTCTGGGGTACTACCAACCCCATATTTAACCTGTAAAGCTTTGTCTTTCAGGTACCTAAAAAGCTTCATGAAATACAATGCTCAAGTGTTTCATGTCAGTCCATTCTATTATCCTGAGCATTTTTAGACATGTTCAGAATAGGCTTAACCTCAACTGTTGAAGTCAGCAGTGAAGTTCCCACCAAACTGTTGGGAACATAAAAGACTCCTAAGTGTAGTTCAAGAATTCGTCCAATAATATATTTATTCTGCAAGATATGTCAATGGCCAAACCATGACACATTAGCCAAAGGCAAAACTAGTAAAGAATACTTTAGCTTTACTAGTATTTAGTAGAAAATTGTTAGTAGAACTAATCAGATGTAGAAGAACTAGTCAGAAAGCAGAAGTACATTTTTTTGTGGGGAAAAAACACAGCATTGTCACCTCTCAAGTTTAATGATATTTAAACTGTTTAAAGTAAGTTTGCAGTTTTGTAAAGGAAGCATTTCTTTTGAGAGATATAAATATTCATTAATTTTGCTTTCAGGAAAAGTTTAGTGCTAGATAAATTCTGCAAAGCAGATGCTAGATCCAAGTTCTCTGTTTACCCTGATCATAGAATTGCAACCTCCATTCTGATTTAAACTAGTTTGCAATCATCTTTCTTGTACTAAGTTCTGCTATGTTTTTTTGAGCTAATTGTAAATCGATTTATATGTGTACACAGAGTTTGTGTTTGACTGATTTAAAATCAATTTTAGTAAAACAAATACATAATTTACAATATTACCCGGAGCAAAATAA